>NC_134356.1:387457431-387666221 GCF_048569485.1 Anomaloglossus baeobatrachus | reverse complement strand
GTCAATCAGATATTGACCTCCTTCTTACGTCACTACGTCAACGCCCATCATGACGATTGGTCCACGCTTCTTCCTTGGGCTGAATTCTCCCATAATCACCACGTCAGTGAGTCCTCCTCCAGCTCTCCCTTCCATGTCGTTTACGGACTTCAGCCTACCGTCCCATCGCCTGTATCCTCTTCCTCGGATATCCCTGCTGCTGATGCTGTAGCCCGTGACTTCACAACCATTTGGGACTCAGTTAAGGCGTCCCTTGCACGTGCCTCCCTGCGGATGAAGAGACACGCAGACAAGAGGCGTCTGGATCCTCCGTGTTTCTCTCCAGGAGATCTCGTCTGGCTTGCTTCCAAGTACGTCCGATTGAAGCTACCATCCTACAAGCTGGGTCCTCGCTACATCGGGCCGTTTAAAGTCCTCAGCAAGATCAATGAGGTCTCCTACAAACTGCAACTCCCGGCCACGATGAGGATACCCAAATCCTTCCACGTCTCTCTGCTCAAGCCGGTTGTCCTTGGTCCCTTCTCCGCTGCTGCCAGTTCGGCTCCTCCTCCTATTGCCGAAGACGACATCTATGCGGTAAGGGATATCGTGGCCATGAAGACCGTACGGGGTCGACAGTTCTTCCTGGTGGACTGGGCAGGGTATGGTCCTGAGGATAGGTCCTGGGAGCCCCGGGAGAATGTGGGCACTCCTCTGATCCGTGCCTTCCTGTCCCGGTTGCGGGGAGGGGGGCGTGGGGGGGTGCTGTCACGCTCCCCGGGTCCCCTGCTCCGCTCCCCGGCTCACCTGCCACGCTCCCCGCTCTCCAGACTCCATTGCCCGCGCTTCCCAGGCCTCCTGGTCCCCGCTCCCGGCGCCCGTCGGCTTCCCAGCCTCAGCCCGGCTCTGCTGCTTCCTCCTCTCAACTCCCTGATCTGGCTTCTGGCACCCGGGCCGCGCGCATGCGCATTAGGGCGCGCGCGCGGTCACTGACCCTTTCTTAAAGGGCCAGCGTCCACTGACAGGAAATGAAGCACACAGGTACAGGGTATAAAGGGGATTAGTGTCCAAGTGGGCGGGGCCTGTTCTTCGTGTTTCCCAAGCTAGGAGTCAGGTCTCCTTGTGTTCCTGTGAGATACTTACCTCTCTCTCTTCTAGAGCCGATCCTGCCTTGCCATCCGGTTCTGCCGAATCCCGAACCCCGTACGCTGCCTATCTGCCATCCTGACAGTCCGTACCATCTCTGATCCCTGCGGTGACCCGTCATCTCGCTCCAACGGTTCCGGACCCCGCCTGACATCATCCCGGCTTCCGAACCTGAGCTCCGTCACCCGGACTACCATCAGTGACTCCTTGGTCCCAGGGACTTCTCCATTGTGCTCTTGTGCCCGGACTGTCCTGCTACCTATAGTGCTCCGGCTACCGGACCCCTTGCCATCATCGGGGAGTTCGGCCCAGTGGATCCACCTCCTGGGTTTGCCCGTCCACCTGGCCCTAACAGTATTGTCAAAATTAGAAGTGATGATGACTACTGGCTTGCCACACTATTAGATCCCCGGTACAAGTCCAAATTTTGTGACATAATTCCAGCCATAGAAAGGGACGCACGTATCCAGGAGTTTCAGCAGAAGCTGTTACTCGATCTTAGCTCGGCTTTTCCACCAAACAACCGTGCAGGTGCAGGGAGTGAATCTCCCAGTTGTAACTTGACAAACATGGGACGGTCACGTCATCTTCAACAGTCTACCCGTACCAGTAGCACAGTATCTGGTGCTGGTAACAGCAATTTTATTGAATCTTTTCATAATTTTTTTAGACCCTCCTTTGCAAGGCCACCAGAGACAACAAGTCTGACACATAGTCAACGGCTGGAGAGGATGATACAGGAGTATCTCCAAATGAACATCGATGCCATTACTTTGCAAATGGAGCCTTGCTCATTTTGGGCTTCAAATCTTGAAAAATGGCCAGAGCTCTCCACTTACGCCTTGGAGATTTTGTCGTGTCCAGCTGCCAGCGTTGTCTCTGAACGTGTCTTCAATGCTGCTGGGTGTGTGCTGACAGATAAGCGCACGCGTCTGTCCAGTGACAATGTGGACAGACTAACGTTCATCAAAATGAACAAGTCATGGATCCACAAGGAATTTACTACCCTTGTGTCATCCTGGGGAGAGTAAATGCTTGTGTATTTTGAATGTGCTTGATGCAAATCTAGCTGTGAAGTGTACAACTAGGGCACAAGTGCTGCCACTGATGGG
The DNA here is from genome assembly GCF_048569485.1 of Anomaloglossus baeobatrachus. NCBI lineage: Eukaryota > Metazoa > Chordata > Amphibia > Anura > Aromobatidae > Anomaloglossus > Anomaloglossus baeobatrachus. The sequence continues at coordinate 387,663,984 of NC_134356.1, read as the reverse complement.
GTGTCTGTGTGGCCCAATTTTTGGAAAAAAGGGAGACTCTTCTTGGATTAACCCTTGCTGTGTTTTTAAAAATGATCCAAGATGCACAGCGCTGGGATCAGGAAAGACTTTGCCTACCTACCCCGGTGTCATCCTGGGGACGGTTAAGTATGGCGTATTATTGAATGTGCTTGATGTAAATCTAGCTGTGAAGTGTACAACTGGGGCACAAGTGCTGCCACTGAAGGGATGGGTGTGTGTGTGGCCCAATTTTTGGAAAAAAGGGAGACTCCGCTTGGAGTAACCCTTGCTTACATTGTTTTTAAAAATGATCCAAGATGCACAGAGCTGGGATCAGGAAAGACTTTGCTACCTACCCCGGTGTCATCCTGGAGATGGTTAAGTATGGCGTATTTTTGAATGTGCTTGATGCAAATCTAGCTGTGAAGTGTACAACTGGGGCACAAGTGCTGCCACTGAAGGGGTGGGTGTGTGTGTAGCCCAATTTTTGGAAAAAAGGGAGACTCCGCTTGGAGTCACCTTGCGGTGTTTTACATGATTTTAGAAGGGCGTGCCATGCCTATATCTGTGTCTCCTTCTCTTTTTCCTTGCCCTGCTCTTTTGTTTTCGCATGAGTATATGTCCTTGTCACTTTCCCATGTGTTTGTGTTGTGTTGTGAGTTGTTTGTCACCTTTTGGACACCTTTGAGGGTGTTTTCTAGGTGTTTTTATGTGTTTGTGATTGCCTGCCATTGTTTCCTATGCGGCTCGAGTGGTTCGAACGTTCGCCGAACTGAACTCGAACGAGACCTCCGTTCTGCGAACTGAACTCGAGCCGAACCGCGACCGGTTCGCTCATCTCTACTAACTACGCTATATTCCCCTTATGAATTTTGGGAAGCTGTTGGCAGCTTGATAACAGTTTTGTAAGAATAACGGAGTATCTGGTTTTCTGTCCCCATATCATAGTTTTTTCTTCTATGTGAATTCTCCAAGTTGGACATTGGCTGCTTTGGGCAGTCCCCATTTTTTGTCTGTTTGTGTGTTTTTATCATTTAATAGATCCAATAAAGGTTACATTTTATTACTAATTTTCTGTACACATATTTCGGAATTGCCCTGCTGTTTTGATAAAAAATCCTTGGTAATTATAGACCCCTGTGGTAATTTTGTTTCATAAGGAGAAGACATCTTCTTTCATATGCAAAATATGCAGTGCACTCTATACTGGGAACTACATCTACTCTACCTTTAAGAGACATAGACTGTACCCTGTTTTCCCCTTCAGTTAAGTATTTTGTTTTCAAGTTTACCCATGTGTTTGGCTGGCTTTAATTGCACGAAAGTCATGGGCGCTCCAACACTTGCACCAAGACAACACCTCTACAGGAGTGTCCCTGAGGTGGGGTAATATACCATCCCAATAAGTGCAACCTTCCGCTAATGACAATTATTGTGCACATGAGGGAAATGTTTAGTGGTTCAGTAACTCACCTCCACCACCATGACATAACTATCAGCTGCCAGTCCCTCTACAACATCTGGTGCTTGCCCCATGTCTCATCGCAGGTTAACTAGATTTGTTGTTTCTAAGAAGTGACAATAGCTAGATGGAATTGCAAAAAAAATTAAAACAAACAAAAAAAACAACATGTTTTAATTTAAACCTATTTAAACTTCACAATAACAGAATTTTTCTGCTCACAGGTAACAGGGTTTTCTTCTGAAGTACGCTTTCATTTCACTGTTTGATGATGTAGGAAAGTGCACTGTATTGGGGAGACCTGGAAGGGTTAGTGATGGGACACTGCCCTGTGCTGGCTGAAGAAAGAACAGACCGGGGAAGAGAAATCACCTAGGCTATAGAAATCTTGGAGTTTGTTTCGAGGGGGAGGCATTTCTGGGACGGACCTGTTCAGCAGCAGCCAAGGGAAGAGGAAGTTCAAAAAGTATGAGAAAGCAGGTTGAAATACCGCGCCATACCACAGAAGTCAAAAGGGTTGAAATTAAATCACTTTTTCTTTATTTTCACAGGTCTACGCGTTTCAGGGACATAACCGTCCCCTTCCTCAGGACAATGCACAGAAAATACTATGACAAGAGACAGGTTGTGAGCTCCCATATATACATCCGAAAAAAAGGTCACGCAATCATTCAGTGCGTCATGATGCTATGACTCATAGAAGCACGAGGTGAAGAATAAAGCTGTGAACATTGACACAAAGAAAAAAAGAGGAAGAAAAAAAGGAGAAAAAGGAGGAGAGAAAAAAAGGAGAGAAAAAAAAGGAGAAAAAAAGGGAGAAAAAGGAAAAAACGCTATGAATAAATTTTTAATATTAAATAAATACGAGAAAACATGAGTGATAACTTGGAAAAAAATGTAAATGGAATGTATATATTATACATGTATGTAACTGTTGGAAAAAATCTATAATGAATAAATATAAATATAAATAAATATAAAAATGAAAAAAATGGTCCCATTCTGAACTGTGGAAATAATTAATTTTGTCTTTAGGTGAAAAAAATATTTATTTAAAAATGGAAGAAAATGACACCAAATGTGGATAGATTCACAGTCTGGACATTTAGGTGCACCTGTGGGAATGATCATGCCAGCATTGGGATTATAATCACAAACTAAGCAGGAACAAGAGGAACCCTTAGAGTAGGTTATTGCAGGGTGACAGCGTGGGAAAAAAACCGAACACACGCTTGCGCGGAAGGTGAACTGAGGTGAAAGAACATTAAAAGGCGCCTGCGCGAGGGGTAACCTAAGGTTGATATCGTGAAACAATGTTAATGTGCAGAAAGTGCAGGGAAGATACTATATCCAAGCTGCACGAACAATAGCCGCGACAACGGCTGTGTAATAGTAAACAGTGGTGCAATGAAAAGAACTTTTTAAGTGGTGCAAGAGAGGATATGGTAATTGTTGGGAATAAAGAAAAAAACTAAATGTGACTGCGTGCAAGGATGAATACTACAACCGGGCCGTAAGGAAGTTACCATTGACCGCAGCTGGACAATGAGTAACGAGAAGATGTACCCTGGAAAAATGAAAGGCTAGGTGTGGAAATGAATGAATGGGATCGTACTTTGCAAACCCTCAAAAAAAGGGCAGAGTAAAATTGAAAATATAAAAATATAAAAATATAGCTTAAATTAGGAAATGAGGGGGGCAGATATGCGTGGGGAGCCTAATCTCAATGGAACTAAATGTAATTACTAAGGTCCAGAGCGATAAGAGAACCAAAAACTGAGACGCAAGAATAAAGAAGGAAGAGGGGAGGAGAACGAGACCATAGAAAAATGATTTTTAAAATCAAAGGGCCTATTTATTATCAAAAATCTCTATAAAAAGGAGGGGGATTTGGTGATACCTATTGAAAGTTATGAAAAATTTGCATGATAAGTATAAAAAAATATATGTAAAATATATTACCATATTATGTATAATTTTTATTTTGATTGATTTTTTATATTTATATTTATTCATTATAGATTTTTTCCAACAGTTACATACATGTATAATATATACATTCCATTTACATTTTTTTCCAAGTTATCACTCATGTTTTCTCGTATTTATTTAATATTAAAAATTTATTCATAGCGTTTTTTCCTTTTTCTCCCTTTTTTTCTCCTTTTTTTTCTCTCCTTTTTTTCTCTCCTCCTTTTTCTCCTTTTTTTCTTCCTCTTTTTTTCTTTGTGTCAATGTTCACAGCTTTATTCTTCACCTCGTGCTTCTATGAGTCATAGCATCATGACGCACTGAATGATTGCGTGACCTTTTTTTCGGATGTATATATGGGAGCTCACAACCTGTCTCTTGTCATAGTATTTTCTGTGCATTGTCCTGAGGAAGGGGACGGTTATGTCCCTGAAACGCGTAGACCTGTGAAAATAAAGAAAAAGTGATTTAATTTCAACCCTTTTGACTTCTGTGGTATGGCGCGGTATTTCAACCTGCTTTCTCATACTTTTTGAACTGTCTCTTCACCGCGGGACCGCTGCCTTCTGCAACACCATATCGTGATCCATATGTTTTGAAAGGGGTTGTGACTGGCACAACCATTCCAGGTGAGTGTACCTGTCATTATTCACCTCCACGTGTTTACCGGGTAAGACCCTATTTGCGCCTTTTTTTTCCACAGTTATCTCATCTAAGGGAAGAGGAAGAGGAGTGAAGAACCCAGGAGCCGACCGGAAAGGCAGATCTGGCTTAAAGGAGAAGCAGGCATCAAGGGGAGAAGTAGGTCTAGATTTGAGAGTTAGAGAGATGACTCCAGAGGATACTGGAAGAGATAGTCCACAAGTCATGCTCCCCTTCACCATCCAGCAAGACCAACGCACCATCTAGCAATACAACCAAACCATTCGACGAACCTCTTGAACACCATTGAAAACAATGGCAGGCAAACACAAACACATAACAACACCTAGAAAACACCTTCAAAGGTGTCCAAAAGGTGACAAACAACTTCCAAGACACCACAAACACATGGGAAAGTGACAAGGACATATACTCATGTGAAACCAAAACAGCTGGACGAATAAAAAGAGGAGACACAGATATATGAGTATATGCAAGTGAACATCTATGCCATTACTGTGCAACTTGAGCCTTGCTCATTTTAGGCTTCCAATCTGGATAAATGGCCAGAGCTCGCCACGTACGCCTTGGGGATCTTGTCGTGTCCCGCAGCCAGCGTGCTCTCGGGACGTGTCTTCAGTGCTGCTGGGGTGTGCTGACAGCTAATTGCACGCATCTGTCCACTGACAATGTGGACAGACTAACGTTCATCAAGATGAACAAGTCATGGATCACAGAGGACTTTTCTACCCCTGTGTCATCCAGGGGAGGCGAAAGGCTGGTGTATTTTTGAGAGTGCTTCATGCAAAGCATCTTTTTAAGATTGAATATTGGGGACAACTGATGCCAGTGAAGTGGTGTGTATGTGGCCCAATTTTTGGAAATGAGGGAGACTGTGGTTGGAGTCCACTTGCTTTTTTCAAAAAGAACCAAGATGAACAAGTCATGGATCACAGAGGACTTTTTTACTTTTTTTTTGTGGTTGGAGTCCCCTTGCTGTGTTTTACATGCTTTTAGAAGGGCATGACATGGCTTTGAGGTTGACTTTCAGCATCTGCAAACTGTTGGCTACAGAAATTCTGCCTTTCCACCCTTTTGAACCGAGGATTTTTGAAACCTTATGCCCATCGCAGTGCCCCAAGAGCTGATGCCCAGTCGCCACTCCTTCTCCAAGAAAGGCATGCCCGTGCTACACCAGCATGTCGCACACAACATCACCGCTTCCTTGAGAAAGTCTGTGTGTCACAGGGTGCATTTCAACACAGATACTTGGACCAGTAAGCATGGACAGGGGCGTTACATGTTGCTGACTGGGCACTGGGTAACTATGGTGAGAGATAGAGAAGGGTCTGCTGTACAAGTCTTTCCGTCCCCACGAGTTGTGTGTCAGTCCTTCCTCTGTATGTAGAAGTTACTCCACTGCTTCTGCCTCCTCAACCTCATCTAGGTCCTCAACCTCTGCTCAAAACCTGTATTGTAAGGCCACCGGCGTTGTAACTGTGCACAAGGAATCCCGCACACTTCTTACTATGCTGGCAGTAGAGCTCAATGGCATCAGGTGGTCGACTCTTTACTTTGAAATGTCTGGGAAATGTGAGTCACACCGCTGAGGACTTGTGGACGGTAAGCTCTGGAGAGTGAGACCGAGTTTCATCAATGGTTGTCTCCACTCAACCAGCAGCCAGGGAAGGCTGGGTGCGAAAATGATGCAAACCTGGGTGCGGCCCTTCGCCATGACAATGTGACACACGTGCCTTGTATGGCTTGTATGGTTCATGTTGAACCTGGTTATCCATCAATTTTTAAACCACTATCCCGGCCTACATGGCCTTCTGCAGAGGGCATGGTGTAATGCCTGCCTATATCCACACACTCAGACAGGCTGTAATGGATAGGCTAGAGGGAAGCCACTCACCAAGCAGGACCCCCAGAACCCTGAACCCTTTAACCCCTATACAGGGATTTGGAATTACACAGGGCCCAAGGTGATCAATAAGAAAAAATTCTCAGCTCACCTGCATCAATACTGCTACTCCTTACGGGTGCCTTGGATCCGCCGGTCAGTCCCAACCGGTTATGTACGCCAAGGAAAAAATATAGATGAAGGATCCAGCACGATTTTTCTTGTTAGATAAAAACATCAAAGCTTTATTTTGAATAATTAAAAATAACAAAAACGTGAAGACCGAGGTGTTTAAGGAATCAAAATGGGAACTTAACACGTTTCGGACTTCATTTTTAAAAACATACAGAGTCCTTAATCATAAGTAAACCCAAGTTATGCCACATCGCTGTTAAATCGTCTATTTATTTATTTAGCTGTATCTACGAAAGGAACACGGTGTCACCTGGTGACCGGAGTACAAATTGATGGAGCGGACTCTGGTGGTGACTTAACAGCCGTGTGCGACAATGATGCACACCTGGGTAAGGCCCTTCGTCAGAGCAATGTGACGCACGTGCCTTGCATGGCTTACGTGTTGAACCTTTTTGTCCAGCAATTTTTAAACCACCATTCCGGCCTACATGGCCCTCTGCAGCGGCCACGTTCGCTATGTGCTCACTTCAACCGTTCACACCCAGCAGCTCAACAACTTGCATCGCTCCAGAAGCCTTTCGGTCTGGCGGTTCACCACCTGAAATGCAATGTGCCGACACGCAGGAATTTGAATCTGCACATGATGCAGCGTCTGTGGCAGCACCGGCGAGCCCTGCTGCAAAACGATTATGATGACGTATAGCCTGGGCTAAAGAGATCCAGAGGTGGACAGATCACGCTGCTGTAATGGTCTCAGATCAAGGACCTATGCACCCTTCTTCGAAGGTTAAAATGGCGACGAAGATGTTTAGCGCTGACGTTGCTATCATCGGCATGACAATTCTGATCATCTACATGCTAGAGCACACTCTAAACAGCATTCATAGTCAGGTGGTGGGACAAGAGGAATGGGAGGAAGTACAGGAGGAGTCCTATGCTCAAGGGATATCAATATCTACAAGGTCCAGATGGTCAGCAGCACCAAGGTGGCAGGCATGGGACTGTGGGGGGATGGATTAACAAGGGCGCATAGTATCAGCCTAAATGTTGAGGAAGGTGCAGGAGCCCAGTAAGAAATGGAAGATGAACTGTCCATGGGCATGGAAGACTGAGCAGATGAGGGAGAGCTTGCTCACATTTTGGTTGTGCGAGGTTGGGGGGAGAGGGCAAAGGATGGAGGCATGATTCTCACCTATCCGCCACCAATACAGCAAGGACTTGGTCCTCCTTGATGCGCAACACACATGAGCGCCTTCTTGCTGCACTACCTACAACATGACCCTCGGTTTGTCCGAATTCGAAGTAATGCTGACTAGTGGGTTGCCAGACTGTTAGATCCCCGACACAAGAGAAAATTTGGCAAAATAAATCCTACCAAACAAAGGACGCACGTATGCAGGAGTATCAGCAGAAGCAGGTACGCAATCTTAGAACGGCTTTTCCACTAAACACCACTGCTGCACAGAGTGAATCTCAACGCTTTGTCATGGCTGGGAGGAAATGGTCTTTTACTTGCACACATCTGAGTGACCGAGGTCTGGCTGTTGTACTGAGATGGCGTTGACTATGGTGTCCCTGCAGAGTTGGAAATTAGTAAATATACAAAATGAGTGGCAAAAGGCCATATGCTGGTGGAAAGGGGAACAGGTGTGTTGGAAAGTAGAAAAATGTTTGTGTCCGTTGGTTTGGTGGTTAAGCAACAGTAACATCTGCTGAAAAAACACCATCTGTTACGGGGGGACTGGCAGATTATGATAAGGTGGTATATTTCCCAATCACCAGTCGGGGTCCACCGTGCTCACAGATAGAAAAGGAGATGCTGGCAACACGAAGGTTAGGCGGAGGATACAGAGCTGGGTGGCTCTGAAACTAATAGTAGCCTGAACAGAGTTAGACGACACTCGGATCTGGAGACTGGGATCCCTGTTAGCGTCACAGGGTCCACACACTCACCCAGCACAGGAACTCCCTGTTAACAACACAGGGGCCATTGGGTACGCTGTCCGTGTGCGTAGGGGTCACACCTGTGGACACCAGGCGCATCAGCAGCAGCAGCCCAGTTAATGCCACTGGGCTGCACTAGCAGGACTGGTCGGACAGGAGCTGGTCTTAACCGTTCTGCGTTACCAACTGTGGTGGCGGCCTGCACCGACACCCTATCCCTTCCTACCTCTGGCCTAAAACTGCAATGGGTTCAACACATGGAGGTGTGCTCTTTCGGAGCATAATAGAAGACTGTGCAACTCCTTGTTGGCTTCAGCCCGTTTTATAACCTGGGTCCGCCCCAACCCAGGGTGAAAAACAATTTTCCTCCTGGAGACAAAAGCAGAGTGACACGTCATCAGTGTGCATAACCAGTGGCCTATTCGGAACCGCCACTTCAATGATGACCTCTTGGCAGCCACGACCCAAACACCTCAGCAGTCATCGTCTGACCAACAATAATGAGGTGACAAGTCATAGGGGCGGGCCTCTGCAAGCCAGTCCGGAGTGGCCTGGCCACATCATCAGGACACCTGATGCCCTGTGGCCTATCTGGGCCTGCTACGTCACGGGCAGGGCCAAAGAGTTCATTACCGGACCTAGCCTCTGATGCAGTAAGTGCCTGAGCATGCTCAGTAGCTTGAACAACAATCTCAGAAAAAAGACTATCAACTTCTGCATGCTCTCTAGGCACAACACAGGACTTACACATGGCACGGAGTCCAAGTACCTGTGTAAAGAGGCTTTTCGCAATAAGTTTGGGAGCATGCGCTATAGCCCTAACTGAGGACTTAGCCTCAGGAATAGCACAGTCAGGCTGAGCCTACTCACTAGGTGAAACACTGGACTTAGGCTGTGGCTGGGGTAAATCGGCAAACACATGCGCACTAGCTGCCTCTCCCCACTTTGACGTGGAGGAGAAAGCAGCCAGCTGGACGACCCGAGGCACAGCCCAAAATGGCAGCTGACGCCTGGGCACAACTGGAACCGCAGGAGGCTGCTTGCGTCTACGTCGGCACCGATTCGTAACACCAACTACCAGCCAAAATAACAGGTGTACTTCTTCCCGTGGATAATTTGATATGATCCCTTTTTTCACGGACATGACCATCGCTACCAAATGTAGATGAGGCACCAAAACAGCATCTGCTTCAATGGATCTCAAGTGCTCTATAAAGTGGCCTCTCCTCCACCTCAAATTCAGTATCCTAAATACTCCATTCTTCTGTGGTGTCAACTCAATCGCACTTGCTTCCTAACAGCTGTCAGGTTTCCACTAGCCCTGCTGAGCATGGGGTAAGAGAGATGGTTAAGTCTGCAGAGCTGTTCAGTCACACTATAGCCTGGGAATCAGAGGTCTGCTCCAAAGCTGCAGTGAGTACAGACAAGGAAGTTATTATTATTATTTATTTATAGAGCACCATTGATTCCATGGTGCTGTACAAGAGAAGGGGGTTACATACAGATTACATATACACGTTACAATTGACATACTGGTACAGAGGGAAGAGGGCCCTGCCCTTGCAAGATTGCATTCTAAAGGATTTTGGGGAGGAGACAGTAGGTGGGGTGTAGGTTGGGCGGCAGCTCCGCACGGTGGTGGGTCGGCAGCTCCGCACAGTGGTGGGGTCATTAAAGGTTATAGTAATTTCTGAACAGATGAGTTTTCATGTTCCGTTTGAAGCTTGCGGGTGTAGCAGATAATCTGACGTGTTGAGGCAGCGAGTTCCAGGAGACTGGGGAAATGATCTGCACAGATGCCCAGAAGCTTAGTGAGTCGGATCCAGGCCCCGATGAAGAAGGTGCTGAGCATAACGTACACCCTCATTCCCAAACTGTAAATCCTCTTGGTGGAGACAATGGGGAACATGCTGAGGAGACTCAGATACCTGATTGTAACGACAACTTTAGTATTCGGTCAGGGCAGGAAGAGGTTTTCTCGGAGGACTCAGGACGAGGGGAATGAAAACACACAGGGTGATGATGAGGTTGGAGACCCCACTTACTGTCAAACTAAAGTCCACCAGTTGATGAGGTCAGCAGAGGAGTTGGAGGAGGATGCGACTGACGACGAGGTTACGTTGCATCTTCCTGGACAGAGACAAAGTACTGGAAGCACGTCAACAACTGAATCCTCAGCCACAACTCTGCCTCTGAGCAGAAGTCGTGGTGGCTCTGCAGATCGCATGGGCTCTAAACCTTGCCTAGCCTGGGGCTTTTTTGACATCGCAAAGGATCACCCAAGTCATGTCGTCTGTAAGATTTGTCACCAATCTCTAAGTAGAGGCCAAAAAATCACTACTTTGAGTACTTCGTCCATGAAGTGTCACATGGATATCAATTGATGGCGTGAGGGTGTATTGATCAGCTTTATCCAATGTGAATGCAACATGCTTATTTGCCGTTCATTGCATGCATTGCAGAATACACACAAGGGGCTGTTGTTTTTTTGCAACTGCCTTTGTCTGTTTGGTCACTATAGTAATAGCAAAATGGTCTTCGGCTGTGGACTTGCAGAGAGGAGGAGATTCTGTCTATGAACATAAGGAAAAGCTAAAGCTGTGTGTTACAGCAAGCAGCCACAGCGGAAACACTTTGGTCAATTATGAGGGGAGTCGTGTTGGAGTTTGGTGAGGAAAACCGTAACACCTGTGAGCAGCATCCTGTGGCAGAGACCAACATTCTTCCGGTGTTGTCTATACTGTTTACCGTGAGAGGAGCGTAAAGTCTATATTTATGGCAACTGGACACCACAGTACCCGGGTACGGTAGGGTGGGCCCATACAGTAATGCGTGCATGCAACACTTTGTTTTATTAGCAAAACACATATCTGATCTGGTTAGGCCGACTATATAGACAATAAGACTTGCTGCCTCTGCACTGTCAAATTGTCACTTACAGTTAAAATCATAGAGGGACAGCGACACATGTTTGCATTGACTGCTGCTTTACAATATTTCCATGACTGTGTTGCTGAGTTGTGTGGTTTGCATTCACACTGTTATCATCTGCCTTAGCTGTTAGGCTTCAGCTAACAAGGGTATTCAGGTGGGGTAATGGGTTTTGTCTATGTTTAGGTAGATAACTTGTAAGCTGTTGTGATGTGCTACTGGGAAGTCGTGTTCGCACACACACACACACACACACACACACAAAATTACTCCTGCAACACAGAGGGATTACCAGGTAGTAGGCAACGGTTTCCACAGTCCCTTGGTTAGTCCAAATTTGGTGAGCAGGGTGTATAAATTGCCATTACGAGTGTCGCAGCATAGCGGTGTAGGCTTTTGGAATATTGTTCTATTCATTCAGTTTTATGCATGCTTCTTATTGTTTGTTTTGGAAAAGTTAAACAATCATTTATCAACCCAACTGCCTAGAGTCCTTTTCCTGTTGCGTGGTTTTGATGTATACTGGGGAGCCCACCCTGTACACGACTTTATATGAAGCATAAGTCGCAATGGGAAGTCACTCTGCTACAATGCGGCATAGCGGGGCTGTGCAACCACCGTCTGCCCCATCAAGTGCATCTGCGTGCTCTTCATCTTCTGTGACTGTGGGGACAGCAGTCACACATGCTTTTTCACGCTGACCTTGCAACCCTTTATCCGCAACAGGGAGTGTGATTGGCAGGTTGTTAGTTGTTTTGGAAGTGGAAACAGCTGGTCGTGTTGAGCTCTGTCAGACATCGAGAGAACCACCTTTGGATGAAGGTAACATTATAGCCACGCCTGCACCTTCGTCACAGATTAGCTGGACTACCTGCAGTTAATAATTGCGTAGCAGTAATGGACAGGAATGTAGAATGCACATGTGGTGTACCTTGCTTGGCAGCAAAGGAACACTAAGGTAGAATCCCAGACACTTTTAGGATGGCACAAAAAGTGTCAGCTCTTTGGGCAAATAAAACAGCGTGGTAAAAATGGTCAGGTGGGTATAATGCAAGGGTGCTGTGGGTCAGTGGACAGCAAAGGAATGCTAAGTTAGTATTCCAGACACTTTTAGGATGGCACAAAAAATGTCAGCTCTTTGGGCAAATAAAATAGCGTGGCAAAAATGGTCAGGTGAGTATAATGCACAGGTACTGTGGGTCAGTGGATAGCAAAGGAACACTAAGTTAGTATTCCAGACACTTTTAAGATGGCACAAAAAGTGTCAGCTCTTTGGGCAATTAAAATAGCGTGGCAAAAATGGTTAGGTGGGTAGAATACATGGGTGCTGTGGGTCAGTGGACAGCAAAGGAACACTAACTTAGTATTCCAGGCACTTTTAGGATGGCACAAAAAGTGTCAGCTCTTTGGGCAAATAAAATAGCGTGGCAAAACTGGGCAGGTGGGTAGAATGCTGGGGGGTGCTGTGGGTCAGTGGACAGCAAAGGAACACTAACTTAGTATTCCAGACACTTTTAGGATGGCACAAAAAGTGTCAGCTCTTTGGACAATTAAAATAGTGTGGCAAAAATTGTTAGGTGGGTATAATGCACGGGTGCTGTGGGTCAGTGGACAGCAAAGAAACACTAAGTTAGTATTACAGACACTTTTAGGATGGCACAAAAAGTGTCAGCTCTTTGGGCCAATAAAATAGCGTGGCAAAATGGGCAGGTGGGTAGAATGCTGGGGGGTGCTGTGGGTCACTGGACATCAAATGAAGCCTCACTTTCTATCCCTGCTAATGAAAAAATGCAGCAAGGAATTTCCTGAGCTGAGGTAGGCAGACGTTGTTATTTAAAGCCCTACACAGCGTTTGCACGGACCTGCCTAGCAGCTATGGCTATGAACACCTTTAAATCAGCCCTGAAAAGGGCTGAAATAACCAGCAGTCCCTAATCCCTAAAGCACTGTGTAGATTGCATTGTATCTCTGTAGCGCACACAGCAGCAGCAGCAGCGGGAGCGGTGACTGTCACCCACATGCAGAAGACAGATAATGGCGGCGACGGTGAAAATGGCCGGATCTTATAGAGCAAAGACATGTGACATGCACAGCCTATGACACATGCCCTTGCTTGTCTGGCAAAAATCCACTTAGCTGTGTGTGTCTGTGATTGGCTGACATCCTGGCCTGCCCCACTGCATGTGCGGTTAGGGAAAAAAAAATGGTTGATCGGCATTATCTCGGCACTCAGTAGCAGCACAGATCTAAACCCCGTCCCACCCGCACACTATACGCTGAAATTTGGTAATAGCGTGATTCACAGTGACTCACACTATTACAGTGAAAAGCCAGCTAGTAACTAGCTAGGCTTAATGTTGATCGAACCATTCTCGTAGGTTACTCGAACTGTTGAACTTTTAGCAAAAAGCTAAAAAGCTTGAGTTCAAGCTCGAGCTCGAACACCCCCCAAAATCACTCGAACATGAAATTAGCGAACCTCGAGCCATGAACATCGTTCAACTCTATTCATGACCCCCGCACTATCCAGCAATACCCTCCAGATCCCCGAGACCCCTGCTACTGTGCCGCCTCCATGGAAGCAGCCGAGCTGCTCGGATCCGAGTTCTCAGTGGTTCAAGGGTCTTCGGACCTGGAGGTTGTGTGGCCACTCAAATGAAGGAGGTATTTACAAGAGATTATAGAGTTTGTGACGCCACCCGTGGTACGCGGTAACTAGGGTGAATACCACCGCTGCGTTGGGGAGTACCCAGGATGATGACGGGGGTGTGGACGTGACCCTCCACAGGTAGGGGGGAATGCCACAAGACTCGGTGTGGGGATAAGGCCGTGGGATGCAGGGGTCACTCTTGTACTCACTCAGTCCATTAAGCAGACACCGATAACTGGGTAAACCAAGTCACTGGACACCACTGCCACTGAGGGGAGCTAGTTCGGGTCCCGTCCCCAATGGTGCTGCCTGGGGATCTGTGACCTGCCTCCTGGCACTAAGTTTACTTCTCTGGTGGTCCCGGTAGTATGAAACTTGCTGGGTTCTGCTCCCCACTGTGGCTATGTGTGGGAGCTTGCTTTCAGGGCTCATGCTTGGGATTTTTTGGACTGTTTTTGAATGAAAAGTCCTATCCCCCTCGTTGCGCTAGTGCCCTGATTTTGGAGCGGTTGGGAATGAATCTTGAAGGCTACGTTCTCCACGGGTAAATTATCGGGTTGCTTGCAGCTACTCCCCAGCCTCGGGTCCACGTACCCCGTCGTGCCTCGGTCCCAGCCCGGTGATGGTGCAAGGCTGCCGGCTGTCCTGCTCGACAGATCCGAGCCCCTTGCCACGATCCCCTGCAACCATGGGTCTGACTCCTCTAGGCCCAGACCACCGTCTGCAACCAAGACAGTTTCATTATGGGAGTCCCTGCTCCCGACCTCCTCAGAGCTCCTCACAGCTCGAGGGCTACTCTCTCTTCACTCTCCTACACACTCTCTAACCAACTACTGACTACACTCCTCTCCCCTCCCTAACCCCCCAGGTGGGCGACTCTATTCCACTCAAGCCGTCCACTCGTGTGTCTGGTGAGTGTGGTGCAGGGTGTATCTAGGATTTAATTTGCTAATGGAGGCAACACCATTTGGTTAGGGACCCATACCAAGAGAAAGGTGGATACTGCATGGGAGGATAGATTGTGCAATACCCTGTGACAACCTGATAGTCCAGGGGCGTCACACTACGCCTGTCAAGACCCCTGAGATCCAAACTACGCCTGTCAAGACCGCTGCTATGCCTGTCTAATCCCCGAGTTTGCCTGTCAAGACCCCCAAACTGGACTGCGTGGTCAAGCCACAGACGTCACCGGTCAAAATAGCCACCTGTGGGTGACCCGACGTCACCAGGCTGTTGCTTCATGCCCAGCCTTGCGGTACTTAATGCACAGACTGTATTGATAGTGGTTGGATCATAACGTACTGTGCGATTTAGTGACCGTAACTCATACAGACGGAAAGTATAGGGTCTGGAGACTACGCATAGAGGCCCTGACATTTCTCTACTGTTTCCCACGAGGATGAATGTGTTTATCTCTTGCCCCTGTTAGGATGAGTTATATGAGCTACTGTGTTGTCACTTTCTAGTGTACCCAGAAATTGAATTATTTTTCTCTTGTGATAACCTGCCCTTGCCTTGTGTTTCCCTATCACTGTCAGTAAATTAATAAACTGAGTTACCACTGCTCCTCCTGTGTACTGAATTTTGATCCCTGCTCTTTACAATGATCTACAGAACCCTTATCAAAATTATTTTTGAACTCTTATAAGACTTCATTTATTTGTTCTTTTATTTTCTTTATAACCACTGACTATTCTGTAAGTTCTGGGGGAAAAAACTGTTTGCTTTACTTGATCAAACCCTTTAATGGACTAGAGTTTTAGCTTTTCATATTACTTTCAAAAGTCTGGAGATTTCTCTTTAGCATTTCAATATCTACAGCCCAAATATAACAAAAACAAAATCAATGAAAAGCAAAAGGAATTTTATAGTTATGTTGATCTGAAAAATTCTAACTTTCTTGTATGAATCAGTTATTTTCCTTATTTTTTTGTGATAATTTTGTAATCATTTCAACTAACATTAGATCCAGACCTATATAGGTCTAGAAATTTTTGGACAGTGACTGAGTCTTCGTCATTTGGCCTCTGCAGGCCGCTATTTTTTTTTAAAGTGAAATAATGAGATGCAATTGAAATGTAGAATTTCAGATGTAATTAAAGGGGCTGAACATAAAATATCCTATTAATCATTTAGGAACTGCACCCAATTCCTACAAAGCCTTCACTTTTCAGGGGCTCAAAATGAATTAGCCAAATGTACTTTACCATAAATATAATAATTTTTAATACTTTGTAGGGAATCCTTTTCAGGCAATGATTGCCTGAAGTCTGGAAGCCACGGACATTCCCAAACACTCGGTTTCCTTTATTGTGATATTTACTGCAGCTGACTTCATTTGTTGCATGCTTGTGAGGCGTTCTGACTTAAATTTTGTTTTAAGTATGTGAAATACATGCTCAATGGGATTGAGATCTGGCCATTGCAGAATAATCCACTTAATTGACTGAGAAAAACTCCTTGGTTGCTTCAGCAGTATGTTTTGGGTCATTATTCATCTATAATGTTAACCCCTTCATGACCAAGGATGTATGTACTTGGCAGTGTCTGTCCCGGTAATGCAGGCTTGTCTCACATATCTTGTGATCTGATCAGCAGACATGTGCAACAACAGGTGCAATCTATGCGGGAACCCTATACCAATTTTATATATTTTTTTTACTGTACGGTATAGACACGCAGACAGGGTCTGTGATTGGAAGCATCTGACACGCTATCACTCAGCATGGGGGTGCTGATTGACTGCATCCAATCACACATGCCAGTGGGTGGGGGAAACAGTGCACATGCATGAAGGATAATGCGCGACCCTGGAAGTAGAATGAGCGGACCTGGAATCAGTTACAACGATGCCGAAGAGTCGGTGAGTATAGCTTGCTTTAATTTTTTTTTTATTTTTCCTTTATTTTTTTTAATACCCAAGTGCCGGATTCTGACCAATAAGCAAAATTCTCTGTCAATTCCGGGCCCGGCACTTGGGTACCTTTAAACCCATGTGGGTCTGGACTTTTACAGTCTGGATCTGCCCATCACTACCTGCCACTCTTGCAGTTTAGCCGTTTGAAATTCAAAGTCCCAAAAAGCTTAACTTTTTTGTTTCTGTTTTTTTTCTTTAACAACAAAAAATCTTAGAAGCCAGTCTAGTTCTGAAAAAAGCATTCTTTGTATGGATGAAACTAACCTGTACCAGAATGATGGGAAGAAGAAAGTATGGAGAAGGCTTGGACCGGTTCATGATCCAAAGTACACCACATCCTCTGTAAAACTTGATGGAAGCAGTGTGCTGGCATGGGCATGGATGGCTTCCAATGACACTGGGTTACTAGAGTTTATTGATGGTGCAACTGAAGATAGAAGCAACCTGATAAATTCTGAAGTGTACAGAGCTATACTTTCTTCTTAATTATAACCAAATGCAGCAAGGTTGATTGGATGGCTCCTTAGCCCCTTGACCCCAGGGCGATTTTACATTTTTTGCTTTAATTTTTTCCTCCGTTTCTTCCAAGAGACATACCTTTTTTTACTTTTCTGTCAATACGGCCATATGACAGCTTGTTCTTTGTGGGACAAGTTGTACTTTTGAATGACATCATTCATTCTGCCCAATATTGTGCTGGAAAATTGGGAAAAAATCAAAGTGCGGTGAAATTGCAAAAAAAAAGTGCAATTGCATAATTGTTTTTTTTTTATTTACTGTGTTCATTATTTCGAAAAACTGAACTAGCATTATGATTCCCCAGATTAAGTTTGATAATTCATAGATACCAAACATGTATGGTTTTACTTTTATAGAAATGGTGAAAAAAATTCTGAAGATTGTAAAAAGAAAAAGAATTGCGATTTTGTTGCCATTTTCCGACACTTGTGGCATTCTAATTTTTCATGATCTGGGGCTTAGTGATGTCTTTTTTTTCATGTTGAGTTGGCATTTTTAATCATATCTTCTTTTTATCCCTTGTTATTGCATTTTTTTAATGCAATGTTGTAGAGCCAAAAAACCCCCACAATTTTTACATTTGGATTTTTTTTTCTCGCTGCACCGTGTACCGATTAGATTAATTAATTTTATATTTTGATAGATCAGGCATTTCTGAAAGTGGCAATAGCATTTTTTACTATTATTATTATTATCATTATTATTACTAGAAGGTGGCCCGATTATAACGCATCGGGTATTCTAGAATTTATTGTGTAATTAATGTATGTTTTTTGTTATATATATCGATGTTGTTGTGTGTAGTGTCCAGTGTTTGTGTAGGGCACAGTAAATGTTCTGGGTGTTGTCTGGGTGGGGGTGTGTGTGAGAGCGGTGTTGTATGTGTGTTGCGTTGTGTGTTGCGTTGTTTGTGGAGCGCTGTGTGTCTACAGCGTTCTGTGAGTGTGGTGCTGTGTGTGGTGCTGTGTGTGTTGCGCGGTTTGTGTGGGTGTGGAGTGCGTGTGTTTGTTTTGGGGGAGGTATGTTTTGTGCAGTGTGTGTGTTGCGCGGTATGTGCGTATATTTGTGTATGCCGCGGTGTTTGTGTGTTGGGTGTTGTGTGTGTGCGGCGTTGTCTGTGCAGGGCGGTGTTTGTGGTTCCCAGTGTGTGTGTGGTGTGTTGTGCGGTGCACGTGTGGCACTGTGTGTGTGTTTTGGGGGGAGGTGTGCACCCCCATCATGCTCCATCCCCCATGCTGCGCACCCGCCATCGTGCTCCATCCCCCATGCTGCACACCCCCATCGTGCTCCATCCCCCATGCTGCGCACTCCCCATCGTGCTCCATCCCCCATGCTGCGCATCCCCATCATGCTCCATCCTCCATGCTGCGCATCCCCCATCGTGCTCCATCCCCCATGCTGTGCACCCCCCATCGTGCTCCATCCCCCATCATGCTCCATCCCCCATGCTGCGCACCCCCCATCGTGATCCATCCCCCATGCTGCGCACTACCATCATGCTCCATCCTCCATGCTGCGCACTCCCCATCGTGCTCCATCATCCATGCTGCGCACTCCCCATCGTGCTCCATTCCCCATGCTGTGCACTCCCCATCGTGCTCCATCCCCCATGCTGCGCACCCCCCATCGTGCTCCATCTCCCATGCTGCGCACCCCTCATCGTGCTCCATTCCCCATGCTGCGCACCCCCCATCGTGCTCCATCCCCCATGCTGCGCACTCCCCATTGTGCTCCACAGTCACACATCAGACAGTATACACGCACACATCTGATCGCATACACTCACACCCCACTTCTCCCTGTGCCCTCCGGTGGGCGGTCCCAGCAGCTGTGCTGCACGCTGTGCTCTTCTGCCGACATTCACAGATCCGATCGCATACACTCACACATCAGAACACGCGCACACACCCGATCGCATACACGCACATACCCGATCGCATACACACACACACACACACACTGACGATATCGCACATACGCGCTCACACACTCACAAGATCTGGAGATACCACATGCTTCCGGCCATGTGATCCTCCGGCAGGTCCTGGAAGGTCACTGCACGCACAGTATCGCCGCCAAGAAGTAAGCGATATCACTGGATGTTGTTGTGTGTGGATGCGATCTGCTGTGTGTGTGAGGTGTGTGTGAGAGTGAGTGAGTGTGATCTGATGTGTATGTCTGTTCTTATGTGTGCGTGTGTGTGTGTTCCGCCGCTGCAGGACCTTGATGCGCTCACCTGCTCCCGGTCGGCGTTTGGTGAGTATGACTGCAGGGTCTTCTTTTTTCTGTCTTCTCTCTTCTGGGGGTGCGTGCGGAGGTCTGGGGCGAGCGGCTAATCCATGTGGGGGGCGGGGCCAGGCTGAGGCGAGCGGCCAATCCGTGGGGGGGCGGAGCCAGGCCGAGCCCAGAGCGGCTAATCCATGCGGGGGGGCGGGGCCAGGCTGAGGCGAGCGGCCAATCCGTGGGGGGGGCGGGGCCAGGCCGAGCCCAGCGGCCAATCCGACAGTTGTCACTTTTATGACACTTACGGTGACACTGTCACGTGACACAATTTTGGAGCAAGACAGACAGAATAAGGCAATTATATATATTGATTATTATCATTAATATCATTATCATTGTTTTATTTTCAATGGGGCAAAGGGGGGTTATTTAATCTTTTTTTATGGCTACATAGTCTAATTGCTGAAGCATCACTCAGATGAGGAGAAAAGATATGTTACTGTGAGTGCCAGCACTCTGCCAGCATTCACAGTAAACATGTCATTGCAGCAACATGGATCATTATCTTACCCCACGCAGCCATATCAATCCCTTGGTGCCCCGTGACTGCATCATGGAGCTGCTGCACCATGGCTGCACCATGGGGCTGGTGGCAAGGAACAGTGCAATCCCCACCGGAGGGCTTAAGATCACGCAGTCAGAGTTTGACAGCATGATCTAAGCGGTTGCCAGAGATTTCGGTATGCACATGTGCAGACTCCAGCGTCATTTTAATGAAGACATAATTACTGTTTCATTGCGCATGTGCCGCAAACAGCAGCAATTGTGGCTAGTCATGATATTTAAATAAAGAAAAGAAGGCATGCAATACAAGATGCAGGAGGAATATATGCTGTGGACCTGACCCACAAAGGACTGCCCCCTAAGCACAAATCAATCAAAGTGCATTGCATTTCTGCAACTTTGGTTAAAGATATTTCAGCAACCGAGCATCCCATCTTTCAACAAAAGGTATGCTTGGATACCACATCCTAGTGTCAGTATAGCAGTGCCTATACTTTGTACAGCAAAATCCTGATGGTTGGTTGCCTTTAAATATATGACCCATTTGCAACCAACACCACCAAAAGGAGGGTAAAACCATTAAAAAACCTTCAAATATTAGGTTCACCATCCTGTCATTTGAATAGCATTTTAGCCAGGCTAGAGTGCTTTTCAAACATACTGGTGTCCATGCGTTTGCAAAGATATTTCTTTGTGGTGGGCTGGCTATGCAAATTTACTTTTTGAAGCATCTTGATATGGGATGTGCCCCTCCACAAAAGGAACAGTCATGTTTATATTTTCAGGTATTCTTGCATTTAAATTGAGCCTCATTAAAGGCAAAACAAGTACCTTTTTTTAAAATTAATTTGCCCCAATGGGTGAACCACCCAACCTGAAGGGCAGCATTAAATTGAGCCATAAACCCACATCCTTAATCCCCCACTCGAGAGAAGAAAAAAGAAACAATTTTTTTGTCTAAAATTCTCATCATAAAAATACCAGCTTAGGCCTCCAAAATTTGCATAACCTTTCAACATTATATCTACATGCTGAAATAAACCCAAACACTTTTTTTAAACTCCTCATCATAATACAAATGTTACACCATTACATCCTCACACTGTCAGACGTGCATATATTTGAACAGTGCAGCACCAGGACTGAGGCAGGAGAGATCCTCAGCCTGACATGCAGAGGCCGTCATCACACTGCTGCTGGTGCCACAGCTATAGTGATGAATAGGGTGCGGCTGGACCGGTAAGCGCTCAAGTAGGAGTCAGAGATGCTATTTAGAATAATTTTAGATAAGGGGTGAATGGTGGGGGAGGATTAGTGTGAATTTACATGGGACATTATGGGCAATGGGTGACTTTATGGTGCAATGAGGGATGTTATGGGGCAAATTGAGATATTATAATTCAATGTGGGACTTTATGAGGCAATGAGGGATTCTATGGAGAAAATTGGGACATTATGGTGCAATGAGGATATTATAGAGCAACTTGGTACATTATAGGCCAATAGTAAGGGATGTTGTGGGGCAATGGGGGACTTTATGGGGACATGAGGGACATTAAGGGGCAATGGGGGACATTATGTTGCAATGGGGGAGATTATGGAGCAAATTGGGATATAATGGGGACATTATGGAGCAATGGGGAATTTTATTGGATGAGGGACATTATGGAGCAAGCTGGTACATTATGGAACAATGGGGGACTTTATGAAGCAACTTGGGACATTATGGTGCAAATTGCAATATTATGAGGCCATCAGGGAGGGGATTGTGAATGGGGGAATAGTATAATGAGATGCGGGGGGAGACTTCATGCAGAGATGTAGTATGATGGAGACATTATAGAAAGGGAAAGAGTTGGGAGAAATTATAGAAAGGCGCAGTTTGTGGGGCTATTTTGAAGAATCCTGTATAACCACAGTCTGATGAGGACTGATAACAACAACTCCCAGTATCGTCTTGCTATTGTTAGAAATGTACTGGGAATTGTAAGTTCACTTAACAACCTCTTCTAATTCCACTTGTATCCCTCAGTTAAAATAAAAGATCCTGTACTTACCTCGCATGTTGGTGCAGTTGTAGCGCTGTCAGTAATTGATTTTCGATGTTCGTGTGAAATTGTGACATCACCCGACACACGTCCAATCACCGCCAGCTTCGGTCTCCCTGCTTTCAGACCAAATGAGCAATCAACATGAAATGACGCTGAAGCTGCTGCCCACTTCCTGTTGATTGTTCATTTGATCCGAAGGTGGAGAGAGAGAAACTGGCTGTGATTAGACAAAGGGCACGCATGAAGTCACAATGTCACGGGGGCGCTGAACTTCAATTACAGACAGTGCTGGAACTGCACTAGCATGGGAGGCAAGTACAGGGTCTTTTATTTTAACTGGGGAAACAATTGGAATTAGAAGGGGTTGTCCTAGAAGTAGAAAATCCCTTTAATAATTTAAGCCACTGCAGTAATATTCACCTATTTCATATTCATGAAAAGGTGCACACCACTTAATGAATTAGGAATCTTACAAGTAACAATATACACAGTATATATATATATATATATATATATATATATATATATATATAATTTTACACGTAGATTTATGATGGAGGTTTACGATACTCCTAATTCCTAATTCATTAAGTGCTGTGTCTTTTAATGAATTCGGTGAATTCGGTGAATATTACTTCAGTCGCTTCATTTATTAAGGCTGGCATGCACAACCCCAATCTTAATGAATCAGTACCATTGTTCTTGGTAGCACATCGCCCAATGTAAGCAGAAGATGTGCTGCTAACATGACCTGTATGAGGACAAAAACAGCTATTAGTGTTCAGTCTAACCCCATTCTTTGTCAGCCTGTATGAGGAGACTTATGCATAAGTGCTGGATGACTTTACTATAGTTGATCACGTTCATTTAAAGGTCTGAAACTGGCTCTTGTAAATATAACTTACATTTTTGTGTGTAATGGTGCAATATGTTTGCAGTTAGAACCCCACTGTTAACTTTTTCCCAGGGCCTCACTTTGTACAAAACTGGCCCTGTGCCTGACTACCAGATCTCCTGATCTGAGCTAACTGCTTTAAAGGAACATATGACAGCTCAGGTCAGGGGTCCTGGTGGTCTGGCAAGGTATTGTGATGCAAATACCGTATTTTTCGCTTTATAAGACGCACCTGATTATAAGACGCACCCCCAAATTTGGTGAAGGAATAGAGAATTTTTTTAATAAATGGGGTCCGTCTTATAATCCCAGTGTCCGTCTAACAAATAATATAGGGTATATGTCCCTCATAGCCCCCTCATCCTAAAATTAGCCCCCTTAATCTGGATATGGCTAACCTATTATTGAACACGTCCCCCAGTGATGCCACATTTACCCTATGGCTGGCACACATCCTCTATGGCTGGCACATGGCCCCTGTGGCTGGCACACAGGCCCACTCTGGCTGGCACACAGAAAAGAGAGAACAATACGACCAACATCCAAAGTGCAAAAAGTGAGATCTTTATTGAGGGTAGGTGCAGGGCGGCACAGTACAAGTGAAGCCACAGACAACAAACACTGACTATATGTAGACAGTATATCACAAAGAGTTAATACATCTATGTACAGATCACATAACTCCAATCCCTAGTGCATATGGGCGACCCTTGATTATATATAACAAATTTGGAAATATAGAATTAATCAGAGTGGACTAAATTATCACAGGGGAAGGAAGGATTACTATTGTATCCCTCCGGATGTACATTAGAGTCCAAAATATCCCAGATGTATGTTAATTAATAAAGTCACATTATATACATAGCGTGTGTTGTTATCAATCTGAAGCTAACATACTGGGTATCAAAAACTAAGCTGAAGGGATCTATAGAAAAATATACTACAGATTTAATAATCACCAAAAAAGAGGAAAAATGTCCCCACATCTCCCAACCATCAGTAATGTCCACCTGATAATAGTATGTTGATGTTTAACAAGGGAATCCCACAGTGCACAAAGGAATGGTGTGATCATTACTATATACACAGTCTAGATAAATCCCACTTAGTAACAGCCACAATTGGCCTCAATGAACTGTAGCTCCTCAGTTCCGGCAGTGCTCATACAGCTCCAAATCATGACACTCCCACCACTATGCTTGACTGCAGGCAAGACAGACTTGTCTTTGTACTTTTTACCTGGTTGCTCCAACATATTCTTGACACCTTCTGAATCAAATCAATATATTGGTTTAAACACACTACAGGACATGTTGAAATCAAAGAAACCACTGAGTTTTAAATGCAGTTACAGAAGTGTGTATATTACTACATGTATGAAGAGATCAAAAAAGGACTAATAGAAACTTATTATTAAAAGCAAAAAAGCCATTTTATTGTTAATAGTCAATGATAAAGATCTCAAAAAAACACCATACAGAGAGCACACATAATAAAAAAACGATGGTAACAATGGACAGATCAGGGAAAAGAGGGAGTGGAAAGATGACCCTGCATATAGATGGACAAGTGATTTCGGCACAGGCTAAAAAGGTGAAGGTTTGAATACACCAAAGTGCACATATACAGTGCCTACAAGTAGTATTCAACCCCCTGCAGATTTAGCAGGTTTGATAAGATGCAAATAAGTTAGAGCCTGCAAACTTCAAACAAGAGCAGGATTTATTAACAGATGCATAAATCTTACAAACCAACAAGTTATGTTGCTCAGTTAAATTTTAATACATTTTCAACATAAAAGTGTGGGTCAATTTTTATTCAACCCCTAGGTTTAATATTTTGTGGAATAACCCTTGTTTGCAATTACAGCTAATAATCATCTTTTATAAGACCTGATCAGGCCGGCACAGGTCTCTGGAGTTATCTTGGCCCACTCCTCCATGCAGATCTTCTCCAAGTTATCTAGGTTCTTTGGGTGTCTCATGTGGACTTTAATCTTGAGCTCCTTCCACAAGTTTTCAATTGGGTTAAGGTCAGGAGACTGACTAGGCCACTGCAACACCTTGATTTTTTCCCTCTTGAACCAGGCCTTGGTTTTCTTGGCTGTGTGCTTTGGGTCGTTGTCTTGTTGGAAGATGAAATGACGACCCATCTTAAGATCCTTGATGGAGGAGCGGAGGTTCTTGGCCAAAATCTCCAGGTAGGCCGTGCTATCCATCTTCCCATGGATGCGGACCAGATGGCCAGGCCCCTTGGCTGAGAAACAGCCCCACAGCATGATGCTGCCACCACCATGCTTGACTGTAGGGATGGTATTCTTGGGGTCGTATGCAGTGCCATCCAGTCTCCAAATGTCACATGTGTGGTTGGCACCAAAGATCTCGATCTTGGTCTCATCAGACCAGAGAACCTTGAACCAGTCTGAACCACAAGCAATCAGACTGCACAGTGATAAAGTCCCCTGGGGGGACTAGTGAAATCAATAAAAAGAGGACAATTTTTTTTTAAAAATATAAAAAAAATAAAAAATTTAATAGATCAAATCACGTCCATTTTGCCCCATTGAAAAAAAACAATAAAAGAAATTAAAAAAATAGATACATCTGGTATTGACGCTTTCAGAAATGCCCTATCTTTGAAAATATCAAATCAATTAATTTGATTGGTACACAGTGTGGCGACAAAAAAAATCCAAATGCCAAAATTGTGCTTTTTGGTCACCGCAACATTGAATTAAAATGCAACAGGAGATCAAAACGTTGCATGTACTCAAAAATGGTATAATTAAAAACGTTAGCTCAATATGCAAAAAATAAGCCATTATTGAGCCCCAGATCCAAAAAATGAGAATGCTACAGGGCTTGGAAAATGGCAACAAAAGCGCTATTCTTTTTTTGGATAAACCTCAGAATTTTTTCCCCCCTTAGATAAAAGTAAACATATATATGTTTGGTAATTATGAAGTCATACCAATCTGACGCATCATTCTGACATGTCAATTTTACAATATAGTGAATGTGGTAAATAAAACACCCAAAAACTATTGTGCAATTGCACTTTTTTTGCAACTTCATCGCACTTGGATTTTTTCCCATTTTTCAGTACAATGTATGGTAAAACTAATGATTTAATTCAAAAGTTCAACTCTTCTGACAAAAACAAGCGCTTATATGGCAATATTGACGGAAAAAAAAAGGTCATTGCTCTTGGAAGATGGGGAGGAAAACGAAAAATCGTCAGGAAATGAAAGGGTTAATCTGCTTGTATTCAACAAACTGTGGGCTCTCTCGTGCACCATCTTTAGAAGAGGCTTCCTTTTGGGACAACAGCCATGCAGTTCAATATGATGCAATGTGCGATGTCTGGTCTGAGCACTCACAAGGTGACTTCCCACTGCCTCTGCAGCAATGCTGGCAGCACTTACTGTATGTCTATTTTAAAAAGACAACCTCTGGATATGACGCTGAGCATGTGCACACAACTTCTTTGGTTGACAATGGTGAGTCCCTGTACTTACTGGATCCTGTCTTGTTAAACCGCTGTGTGGTCTTGGCCGCTGCTGCAGCCTAGTTTTAGGGTATTGGGAATCTTTTTATTGCTTAGTCACTCTTTATGTAGAGGAACAATTGTTTTCAGAATCTCAGAGAATTCCTTGCCATGCAATGCCATGTTGAACTTCCAGTGAATAGTGTGAGCGATAACACCAAATTTAACACACCTTTTCATTTACATCTGAGAACTTGTAACACTAATGAGTCATATGACAGCGGAGAGGGAAAATAGCTATTTGGGCAAAATTTGGCCATTTTTACTTAAAGGTGGTTGCCTCTGGATTAGACATTAATGGCTATGTGTTAGTTATTTAGAGGGCACACCAAATTTACACTGTAAAGCCTGCTTTACACATTGCAATTTCGCATACAATATCATATGCGATTTGCAACACCCCCATCGTATGTGTGGCACGTTCAATTTGTTGAATGTGCCACACAAACGATTAACCCCCGTCACACGTACTTACCTTACATACGACCTCGATGTGGGCGGCGAACGTCCACTTCCTGGAGTGGGAGGGACGTTCGGCGTCACATCGACATCACGCGGCAGCCGGCCAATAGAAGCGGAGGGGCGGAGCTGAGTGGGACGTAAACATCCCGCCTACCTCCTTCCTTCCGCATTGTGGGCCGGGAGCCGCAGGACGTAGGTAAGATCTGTTCATCATTCCCGGGGTGTCACACACTGCGATGTATGGTACCCCGGGTACGATGAACAATCTGACGTGCAATTCTAGAGAAAGATACGATGTGTATGTGATGAATGTTTTAACGTTCAATCGCAATCGCACGTACCTGTCACACACTGCAATGTAACTTACAATGCCGGATGTGCGTCACTTACGACGTGACCCCGCCGACACATCGTAAGATACATTTCAGCGTGTAAAGCAGGCTTTAGGCTAAGTTCACACAGGGCATCTTTTGAGGCAATTTTAGTGCATTTTTGAGGTCACAAAGATGCACCAAAATGCATGCATTTCCTTCTCCCAGTAAAGTCTATGAGATTTCGATTTTGCTGTCCACCCTAGGCATCTCTTTTGGCTGCATCTTGGCTGTGTTTTTCAGGATGCAGCATGTCAATTCTTTTTGCGTTTTTACTGCGTTTTTGAGCCCTCCAGTCAATCAATTCGACTTAAAAAACAAATTGGGCAAAACGCGGTAAAGCACATTGCGATTTTGATGCATTTTTGCCGCGGTGTATTTTTGGTACATTTTAAGATGCACTCAAGATGTACTCAATGTGCATTGACAAAAAAGATGCTGCGTGTGAACATAGCCTAATACAAGCTGTACAATGACCACTTTATATTGTAATAAAGTGTCATAACTTCATTGCTGTCCCATGGAAAGCTATAATAGTATACTTTCATTTCAATTTCAGACAGAAAGCAGGAGAGTGGCATCAATTGCTCTTCCCCCCCATTTTCCCATAGTATCTTTGCACAGCAGTCAGGTATGATCCATGCAACACACAGGCTGTGGCCCTGCATTTCCATTTTTAAAATTGAGCACACAGCAACTATGCCTTCTACAGCAGCACATCTAGGCAG
Source organism: Anomaloglossus baeobatrachus (assembly GCF_048569485.1). Classification (NCBI taxonomy): domain Eukaryota; kingdom Metazoa; phylum Chordata; class Amphibia; order Anura; family Aromobatidae; genus Anomaloglossus; species Anomaloglossus baeobatrachus. Next base: position 387,636,067 of record NC_134356.1, on the reverse strand, counting down.
AGATAATGGCCTAGAAATTGCTGTACAACCACATTGAGGACATGTGCCATGCAAGGCATGTGTGATGTTGCCCAGGTGTAGGGTCGCTAACAGGTTTGCACGGTTATGCCTGGCATCAAGTTCAGTGGAGACAGCCATTGATCAAACTCTGCCTGGATAGTGGTCCACAACTCTACGGCTGTGACTGCGTTCTCCAATGCATATTAATTTAAGCACTGCCTGATTGTGTTTAGCCCTTACTGCACTGTACGGAAGTGGAGGCATTCTGTATGCACTGTTGGAATGCAGGTTACATTAAGGGAGTGGTCCTAGAGGAGGTGGCGGGAAGCAGAAGCAGTGGAGGACGTGGTAGATTCAGAGCTTTTTTTTGCAAGCCTTGGAGATTTCAATACTTGGTAAGCAGCTCTTTCCTCGCCTGTCCCCGCAGCCACCAGAGTAACTCAGAGCCCAGTCAGTGAGATGTAACGCCTTTGGCCATGCTTGCTCGTCCAGGTGTCAGTGCTGAAATGCTCCCTGGGAGACACAGAGTTTTTGAAGGTTAAGGTAATGTTGTCTGTGACATGATGGTGTAGCGCAGCAGCAGCAAGGACCGTAGGGCTATTGTAGCGCCCCTGAAACTATCAGGGTGCTAAAAGGTTCTGCATCCCCACAAGGATGCAGAGCTTACCCCCTTAGGGACCCAGAACCCCAGTGCCGGTACCAACAAAAACCCAGTAAACCCAGTTTTCCCTAACAATCCCCCATACAATGGTATCAAGCTAGGGTGGGACCAATGGTTGGCTGCCTAGAGGTGGAGCCAATCCAGTCCACTAGTTGACCAGGTGGGAGGGGCGGACTGTGGAGTGAGACAGTGAGAGAGTTGACAGTCGTCGGTTAGGTGGAAAGGAGGGAGTTGACAGAGGAGACGGTGTGTGGCGGGTTGACGGTGACCTGGTACCCAGGAAAAGTGGTTGCCAGTGGAGTAAGGTAGAGTAGTCCTGGAACTACGCACCGATGGGGTACAGGACCCTAGGACAGGAAAGATCTCCAGGCCGTCCTGTTAACACCTGCCCAGCAAGGGGACCATCAAGGACCTTGCTGACCCTAAAGAATCTGAAGACTCAGTAGCAACGGGAGAACTGAGGACTGGACCACAGACTTCAACCCCACAGGGTTCACGCTACCGTCAGGCAGACAGAAGTGGACAAACCACAGAACGGGGACCCCCTGTTGTTCCATACCATGGGGACCCACTTACCAGAGACAGGTGCAGGGGAAGAAGGTACCAGAGAACCAAACTGGCACTGGGACAAAGGGGATCGGTAGGCGAAACCAGCTGGCCTCGGGCAACTAGTCAACATCTACTAGAAGTGAGTAAACCAGTTGCACTGAACACCTGTGTGGTCTACCTTCTTCTGACGCCCACTGCACCATTCACCCTCTGGGGCAAAACCCTACTTGCGGAGGGTCTACCATTCTAGCTGCCAATGCCACCAGCCCCAGTGGAGACATTCTGCAGCGGCGGCTCCCTACACTTAGCCGCAACACCGCAAGTGGCGTCACATGTGAACATTATCTTATTCTCCCCTGTAAATATCCCAATTACAAAAAGGGCCCAGGGCACGGGACTGGGTAACGGCCACCACCGTGACTTCCTCAACACCTGTACTGCCCGGAACCGAGTAACCCATATCCCTGGGTGCTACACTATAATCCCTGCCTATATGCCTCTAATATACTATTCCTTCTTCAGCAGCTTGCCCTACATTAAATGTAGCTAACTTTCCAATAGCTAACTAATTAAATGTAGCTTATTGGATATTGGAGGATTGAATAGATTTTTTTATTTTTCAACAGCCAGGACAGTAAGGCAATAGCCACTTTAGTACACTATCACTTCTCCAGCAGCTCTCACTACACAATTTAGAGGGAGACAAGCAACTCATTACCTCATCTTATACAGAACTGATTACATGATGCAGCCAGCCAATCACAGTAATGCCAGTACACAACAGGGCATGACATTACCATGATTGTCAGGCAATCCCCACATGTTTAGTGGCGAAACATGCAGGGCAGGGACTTTTGCATGACACTCAAGCACAAGGGATACTTGATGAAGTATCAAGTGTGTGTGTAGCCCCGCATTACCTTCAGGTGCAGGTCACCGCAGGGTCTCCACAGACTTGGAAATCTTCTGTTACAAGTAGGTTAACTTCAATGGGGGATTTGTGACGCCACTCTCGGTATTTGCGGTCAGGGGGTGACCGCCACTGTAGTTTAGGTGACGCCTGGGGCTGATGTTAGATGCAGTCAGATGTTGTAGCCTCCCGAGAGTGAGGCTGGCCCCAGGGCCCAGTGTAGGTGGGTAGTACCACAGGTCGCAGAAGAAGTCACACACCAAACAGCAATGTCTTTCAGGGTTTTTACTCACTTTCAGGTGGCAAGGGTGAGTTAACCCGGGCGATGCTATGGTGGACCAGGTGGAACCAGGTATCCTTTCGGCTGATGTAGGGGTGACTGCTGACTCGCCTTCCTAGCCCTTCTTGTTTTCAGGTGACTCCTACTTGAAGTGTAGCTGGAATCACTCAGGGAAGTCGCTTCTGCCGTTCTCCCCTTCTGGCCCGTTTGCGGACAGCGTGGACCAAGGTAAGACGGCTCCAGGCTCTGTCCTCCTCATGGGCCCCCTCGTTGCTGCTGTAGCTGCAGACTCTGTGTGGTTGGTGAGGCACATAAAGTGCCCTCACCAGCAGGTTTGGAAGGCCAACTGAATGGGCCCCTGCTCTGGGGACCTGTTTCCCCATGCGGGCTGGGTCTACCGAGTAGTCCCCTTACTCACCACCTCTTGCTTCTGCCTAGGTGGTTTTCGGGTGGCACCCCAGGGTATCCCTTCTCCCCTGCCAGCATCCATGAACTGGTGCAGTGTCTGGAAGGGCCCTGCTCCACTTTGCTCTGCCCTCCAGATGCGACTCCTCCACTGTTACTACTTCGGCTGCCTCTGCACAACTCTCTGTTCCCAGTGACACCACCCACCACTAGCTGGGAGGCGAGGGCCACTCCCCCTATCTGAGTCTGCTCAGGGGTCCCCTCTATCTGTGTGTGTGTTCCTGGTTACCAGTGTTCCATGTGTCCACACCCTAGTCAGCCTCTGGGATTACCTGTGTTGTACTGACCCAGCATGGGTGCAGTACCCAGTAGTGCCTGACCAGGTCAGGGGCGCCACATTCCCCCTTAGTTACCAACAGCACGTCCTCGGGCTGTAAAAGTTTTAAAATGCAAAATATTTAAAACATTTAAAACATTGTAAAACGTTCCAGGTACCATTTTCACCACCCTCCCCCCACAAGTTCATTAACCCACCCAAAACCCTCTGATCTTCTTTCTTGGTCTGGTGGTTAACGGAGTATGCCTCCCTTGTGGAGCCACGCCTTCGGCCGCTTCTGGCAGGAATGTAGAGGCGGCATCCACACTCAGTCCAGGCAGGGTATCGACTTTGTGGTGGAGAGCCAAGCCCATAAACAGCCATGCTCTCTGGTCACAGACGAGCCAGGCCCCTAAACAGGCATGCTCTGGTGTTGGTACCTCTTGAGGTAACTACATACACTGCGAGAGTTTGTGGCTATAGCCAGTTCATTAGTTAGTTTATTATAGCCAGTTCATCAGCCTTATAGTCTTTTTGAAAGTGCACAAACCAGGTGGAGAATTTTTAAAGAGTTCTCACATTAGTTCATGTGGGCACGTATCTTGAACTTAAACGTTGCAAACTGGTAACTTTCTTTACTTTTCTTTATTCGCTTACATGGACTTTCTCCTTACATCACCAGGGCGTTTGCCTGTAGGGCTCTTGCTTTCAGGGCTCTTACACCTGGCGGTTGCTGTATCTTCGTCTTTATCTTTGTCTTGTTCTTTGTCGTTGCCTTTGTCTTTGTCTTGTTCTTTGTCTTTGGTAGAAACTGCTGGGCTGTAACTGGGATTCCTAGGTCATGGCACTACGTCCAGTGCAAACCAGCCTCGTTCACTTTGGTGTCTGTAAACTCGACCAGGTCTCCCATGTGTAAATCTCGGCCAGGGTGTCCTCTGGGCAAATGGGATCTGACATCTCATCGACTCACAAAAATGCCTTCTTTGATGCCAGGCGCCACTATAAAGCTGCAACCAGTTTTCAGGCTGAACTCCTTAACCACTCCGCGGTAAAGAGGACCTCTAACCTGGTGCTGGGCTTTTCTCAGGGACTGTTTCTCTTGCAGATCTTGGGCTGCCACTTCTTCCTTATGCTGATCTGGGGAATGCTGCACAGGGGGTGGTCTTGCTCTGGCACGGCGTCGCACTCTGCTGGCTGGCCTCCACATCATTGCTACCTCACTGTCTGCAGGCTCCCAAGTGATACTCAGACTGGGCATGAAGATGTCTGCGGTCTCTGCTTCAGAGAGGGGTGTCAAGCTCTCTTCCCAGCAGGAGTAGGGTAACATCTCGCCCTCCGGGCCTCCCTCAACTTTACAGGGTACTGCGTCCTCCTTCGTCTGTTCTGGGATTGCCGCTTCAGCCTCTAGGCCTCTCCTTCCCCTTAGTGCTCTCGAGCACTCCTCCGGTGACTCCGGCAGCAGTGCTGAGGACAGGCGTTCTTCAGCAGGCCAGGGTGGTGGGCTCTTCCTAGACATGGCAGCTGCTGGGACCACTCCATGTCCGGGTAATCGCTTTGGGACTATGTAGCAGTCCACCAGGTCTTTGGGGTAGCGAGCACTCAGCTCCTCCTTGAGCCGCTGGAACACGGGGTCTTCTCCCGGCGGGGACGCAGGACCTGGTTCTTCAATCAGCAGCTGGGGTGCGGTGGCTGCTTCTGCTCCGCAGACAGCGGTAGATGACACTGCGGCCTGGTCTTCGCGGACGTGGCGTGGCTGCGGCCTTGTCTTGGCGGGCCGGACGGGACCCTTCAGCACCTGACGTTGCAGCAGGGACTTCAGTCTGGGTCACAGCAGGGATCTTGGCAAGCGTCGCCTCTGGGACCGCAGCAGGGATCTCGGTGGGCGTGTCAGCATGGCACACCGCGGGCATCGCTGCAGCCTCTGGATGTAGCGCCAATGGGGTCGGTGCACTCGATTGGGCAGGGGCAACGTGGGACTCACCCAAAGGCATCAGCATCGGGGTCTGGGTGGTCGCCACCCGGTGTGGCACTTGCCGCGCGGTCCACTTCTCATAGGCCCGAACCGCGACTGCCAGCTTCCGTAGCTCTGAGCACCCTTCCATCACTTGCTGGATCCGCGCTTGCAGCCGGTCACAAAACTGGGCAAGCTCCCAGCCCCACTAGGCAGCTGAGGCTGGTTCTGGGTCGCTGCGTGAAGACGCCATTCTTTCTGCGTCTTCGCTGCTCACCAGGTCCTCTTTCAGCTTTGCCTCTAGCAGCAGACTCATGACTTGTCCTTTCTCTTCCACCAGCCTTGAACATCTCTGCCGGGTAAGGTCAGGTCCGCTCCCATCGCTCACGAGATCAGAACGCTGCCGGGGTTCTCTGGGTAGCCACACCTCTTCGTGGGCAATTACTTCTTCTAGGATGGGCTGCTGTTGTTTCTTGGCACGCTTTCTGTGGTGGCAACATGGCGGCACTTCAAATTTTTCATGCGGACCGCCAATGCACATGGTCACCTGTCTTAACAGGTCTAGTCCTTATCCTGTTTGTGACACCAGAATTGTGTAGCCCCGCATTACCTTCAGGTGTAGGTTGCCGCAGGGTCTCCACAGACTTGGAAATCTTCTGGTCACAGGTAGGTTATCTTCAATGGGGGATTCGTGACGCCACTCTTGGTATTTGCGGTCAGGGGGTGACCGCCACTGCAGTTTAGGGGATGCCTGGGGCTGATATTAGATGCAGTCAGATGTTGTAGCCTCACAAGAGTGAGGCTGGCCCCAGGGCCTAGTGTAGGTGGGTAGTACCACAGGTCGCAGAAGAAATCACACACCAAACAGCAATGTCTTTCAGGGTTTTTACTCACTTTCAGGTGGCAGGGGTGAGCTAACCCGGGTGATGCTATAGTGGACCAGGTGGAACCAGGTATCCCTTCGGCTGATGTAGGGGTGACTGCTGACTCGCCTTCCTAGCCCTTCTTCTTTTGAGATGACTCCTACTTGAAGTGTAGCTGGAATCACCCAGGGAAGTCGCTTCTGCCGTTCTCCCCTTCTGCCCCGTTTGCAGGCAGCGTGGACCAAGGTAAGACGGCTCCAGGCTCTGTCCTCCTTATGGGCCCCCTTGTTGCTGCTGTAGCTGCGGACTCTGTGTGGTTGGTGAGACGCATAAAGTGCCCTCACCAGCAGGTTTGGAAGGCCAACTGAATGGGCCCCTGCTCTGGGGACCTGTTTCTCCATGCGGGCTGGGTCTACCGAGTAGTCCCCTTAATCACCACCTCTTGCTTCTGCCTAGGTGGTTTTCGGGTGGCACCCCAGGGTAGCCCTTCTCCCCTGCCAGCAGCCACAAACTGGTGCAGTGTCTGGAAGGGCCCTGCTCCACTTTGCGCTGCCCTCCAGACACGACTCCTCCACTGCTACTCCTGTGGCTTCCTCTCCACAACTCCCAGTTCCCAGTGACACCACCCACCACTAGCTGGGAGGTGAGGGCCACGTTCCCTACCTGAGTCTGCTCAGGGGTCCCCTCTAGCTGTGTGTGTGTTCCTGGTTACCAGTGTTCTGTGTGTCCACACCCTAGTCAGCCTCTGGGATTGCCTGTGTTGTACTGACCCAGCATGGGTGCAGTACCTAGTGGTGCCTGACCAAGTCAGGGGCGCCACATGGGCTCCAGCACCTTGCTGCTCAATCACGTTTCGAGAAGTGGTGAGCACAATTACTCATCACTAATGTTAAAAAAACAGTGATTTTATCACTGGAATTGGGGTCTCTGTCTTTCCATTATGCTTCTCCCATATTAGGTGGCAAAAACCTGGTGACTGATTCGCTTTAAAGGAAATATTAGATTTAGTATATGACTAATGCTGGGTTCACACTAAGCGACAGCGACAACGACGTCGCTGTTACGTCACCATTTTCGGTGACGTAACAGCGACCTTGTAAGTCGCTGTTATGATCGCTGCTTAGCTGTCAAACACAGCAGAAGCAGCGATCATAACGTCGCTGTGCTACATGTGCAGAGAGCAGGGAGCCGCGCTTAGCGCCGGCTCCTTGCTCTCCTAGGTACAGTACACATCGGGTTAATTAACCCGATGTGTGCTGCAGCTACATGTCAGTGCAGAGAGTAGGGAGCCGCGCGCACTGCTTAGCGCTGGCTCCTTGCTCTCCTTGCTACAGTATACATCGGGTTAATTACCCGATGCATACTGCAGCCACATGTCACAGTGCAGGAGCCGGCGCTGGCAGCAAGAGCGTAGGCTGGTAACCAGCGTAAACATCGGGTAACCAGGGAAAGGTCTTCCCTTGGTTACCCGATGTTTACGCTGGTTACAGCTTACCGCAGCTGCCAGTGCCGGCTCCTGATCGCTTCATTTCGTCGCTCTCTCGCTGTCACACACAGCGATGTGTGTGTCACAGCGGGAGAGTGACGACCAAAAAATGAAGCTGGACATTCAGCAACGACCGGCGACCTCACAGCAGGGGCCAGGTCGTTGCTGGATGTCACACACAGCGACAGCGACGGGACGTCGCTGCAACGTCACAGAAAATGGTGACGTAGCAGCGACGTCGTTGTCGTTGTCGCTGTGTGTGACACCAGCTTAACTCGTAAATGAATTGTTATCTTGTGACATATACCTTTAATGTTAATAACTGCCAATAATTCTGTATCACTTGTTCATACATGTATACACAGTGTGGTGGCATTTATCTTGTAATGAATGTGGCTTAAGATGCTACCAATAAAATTATAAGATGCTGTCCTTTTCTTTCTATCATGGTTTCTCCCTGGGGAAGTCTTGACATTGGCAGCTTTTGCAGACAGGATTAACTGTTCTTCACACATAAATCCACAATAAGATATCACATTCTCTTTATTTTATCTTTTATCCTACTGAGCTGTACACAGCTCTGGCAGATATTTCAGAGCACATATCCATAACAGTCCTCATAAAAACAAGTCTCTTGGGAAAAAGTTCGCACTCCTACAAAATCTCAGCAAGACATTTTCTTGCCAAGTAAAAAAAAAAAAGAAACCTAGAAATCTGCTGTAGGAGTTGAAAACTCTTTGTGTATGTATCTGTTTTGTCGTAGGCAAATTGCAAAGACACAGACAGCACCATATTGTGCTTGTCATTAATATTTTAACTGTTTCTGAGTTAAGTATGCTCAAGATGCTTGAGAAATAACACTTTCCAAGAAAATAATGTATCAAGGCATTTTCACAAATGGCAGGAACTTTAAAGCACAATCGTACCAGCTACTGCAGCTGCTTGTAGCACTGGCCATTTAATATAAACAATATGACAAAACCATTCTTCACTCAATTAATGCAGGAAGTCCTTCAAAATTCAAAATACGGACAAAAAAACCCACAGTATATCCAGAAAGTATATTTTAAATCCCTAATAGGTATGTATTGTACCTTATGCACCTCACATTTTGGGAGAAGAGAGGGTCCAATGAACTTTATTTGCAGATGTAATGCAGCTGACAGCAGATGTTTAATGTGTCTGTGTCAATTTAGATTAGGCTATGTTAACCTGTCACCGGATGTTTATAATACCTAACGGTCAGTGCGGAGCAGATTGGTCAGATGGGCGTCTCCGTTCTCCGGGTCACGCACTTCCTCTTTCGGCCATCTTTGTAGTTCTTCTGAAGTTAGTGTGGATGACGCGTGCTACGTCATCTACACTAGCCGACATTGAGGTCCTGCGCAGGCACACTTTAGTCTGCCACACTAGCTTCAAAAGGAGAACAAAGATGGCCAAAAGAGGAGGCACGGGACCCAGAGAACAGAGACCCCCATCCAAGCAGTCTGCTCCACACCGACCGTTAGGTAAGTATTATAAACATCCAGTGACAGGTTCCCTTTAATTTAATTTATGGAAGTAGTGTAAACAACCCAGTGAGCATTGCTGGCATATGTTTTGAATTGGCACATGAGAGTGACCTCAATTTATAAAATATTTATTAGAGATTAGAAAATCACTTCAAGGCAAATCTATATGACTTAATTGTCAGAAAAAAAAATGGATTTGCCAAAATTCAAGTACCGTAATTTTCAATTTGAATCGCAAAAATCCAGAAAAATTGCATCTGGAAGGTGTTAAAAAAATTATCACTCACCTGGCCACCATCTGTCTTCTTTGGTCTAGTCACCATGTGATCTTTACTAAGCCATCCTTGGCTTCTTCTTGAGCCCGTTTGGCGTCTTCCGATCGGACCATGTCACAACATCATTACGTCTTGTGATGTCATAACATTGCAGCCAAGTCAATCCAATCTTGGCTTCAGCAGGAAGCATTGAAGATTCCTGGTGATGAGAGATGCAGAAGATATTAGGTGTCAGATATGTGTAAATATATATATTTTATATATTAATATATATATAAAATCCACATCAGAAGTTTCATTTTTTTCTCACTATCTGACATGAAATAAGAATGAACCTTTCCCGTTTTAGGTCACTTAGGATTACCAAACTTATTTATATTTGCCAAATGCCAGAACAATGAGAGAGAGAAAATGTATCTGAGCAATGTTTGTAGGCCGTCTTGGTCGCACCTGCTTTTTCGGTTTTACCCATAAATTTTCAGTAGGATTGAGATTAGGCCTTTGTGATGGCCATGCCAAAACATTGACTTTGTTAACCTTAAGCCATTTTGTTACCAGTTTGGCAGTATGCTTCGGGTCATTGTTCATTTGGAAGATCCATTTTTGCCCATGCTTTAAGTTTCTGGCTAATGTCTTGAGATGTTGCAGTCAAATGTCTTGAGATGTTGCAATTTTATATTAGTAAGTCAATCAGACCACTATATGTTAGGATAAAAGAGCACTTTAAGGCCCCCTTCACACGTAAGTGAAAAAATACACTTTTTCACTGACGTAATACAGATGCATATTTCCCTCTATGTGCCGTGATTTTGGCACACGTGTGATCTCCGTGTGCTATCTGTGATAATACACGGAGATCAGGCACTTATACTCACCTGTCTACACTTCTGCTGTCCGTGGTGCTGAAGTCTCCTGCGATGCTGTGTCTGGCCACTGCTGTCTCTTTGCTGCTGTTATTTCTGGGTTGGCTGTGCAGTGCATATTCATGAGCATAATTAGCCGGCCTGGAAGCAAGTGACAGCAGCATTTGAAGACAGCATTCCTGGAGATGGGTGAGTTTAAAAAGCTAAGGTAGGTAATTACTTTCAAAAGGAGGAGAAAGCACATCACATGGAGATAGGACCAGTAGAAGCTCTGGGAAGCGCGAAACAGCCATCGTCCAGACTCTCTCTGCATCCTCCCACATACCTGCTCGCTACATATATGTTTTTATGAAGCACAAATAAAGAAATGTTATACAGCTGGTAAGTGCCGCTTCTTTCTTCTTTTTCTTGGACTCTTAATTAGTCAATTAAACTCTTCAATTAATTTATCTCTCTTTCCAACCGCTTTAAAGGCATTACAAAAAAAATCATCCTCAGAAGATTCTTTTAATGGACGGATTATTGCACAATCCAAACAAGGGAATCCACCATACCACATTATTTGCAATAATGAACCATCATCTGTCCAGTGCATATTTTAATGTCTGTCTTAGTCTTGTTTACTGTTGTTTTGTCAAAAATGTCTCTAGCAATCAAGGAAATGAATTGAAAGTGAAAAGTCAACGCGACTGGTTTAAGATTGTACATTGGTGTGACAATGATAAAGATTCAGTGACCGAGTTTCTGAAGACTTTGAAGCTGCTAAGAGAGCAGTTTTACACTAAAGCCCCAAAGCAAGTACTGTAAAATTCCATTTGAATTTTCTAGCTGGAAGCCCAAACAGTGCCACATGCTGATACTGATAAATCCAAAGAGGCACAACCTTTGCAAAGCATTTTTATCAAGAGTAAAAGGATGCTGCCTCAGCAGCCCAAAAGCAGAAAATATTTCATATTGTATTATGCTTCCTCTTATATACACAATATGGTCATTTTAGAATTTTCCCATATATTTCAATATTCTCCTTAAAAAAATACTTACTAAAATGTAAAGGTACTTACTTGTATAAATATATCCATACATGCTCACAACTACAGATGTAATATTCTGGAAAGTATTAGTAACTTTAAGAAAGGCTCACAGACAAAAAGACATAAGTTTAAAAAAATCTTAACAGAAAAAGACACAGCCTTTACCAACACCAGATCAGATTACCAATACACTAGTGTCACGGGCAGGGGACAGATCCCAACCGGGAGGCCGCTCGAGGCTCTCGGATCAGGGCGGTGGCTGTGGTTCGAATGGCAGCCGGATCCGGGGGTCGCACAGCCGCCCGTCGCCCACGAGTGAAAAGGGGTTATTTACAAGGGAAATTGTCTGTGACGCCACCTGTGGGTTGCAGTGATGGATGGTGACACTGCCGCTGCCTAGATATGGGGGTGCATGGGGCTGGTGAAGCAGGGCAGCAAGGTGGGATCCCCTCCAAGGGTAGGGGAGGTGTAGTCCCGGGGCCCAAGGTATTGTGTAGTATTGCAGGGAAAAGTAAAGTCACAGTTCGGTTGTCCTGGTGCTGGATGAGGTTGCACTAATGTTGGGAATCAATAGTTGTTGTGGTGTTGGATGAGGCTGTACTGATGTGTGGAGTCAATAAACACAGAGTCCTTTTGTAAACCAAAACCGAATGTCGGGAGCCTTTTGGAGGGGTGTGCTGGGCCCACACCCGGGTTGATGGTCTGTGTCCCTTTCCTCTGCACTACTTTTGTTGTTTGTGGACTTCCTGGTGTGAAACACGGGAGTCTGCTCCCGGTCCTTTGGTTGGGACCCATGCCCGCTGACGCTGGCCCGTGGGATCTACCGGGCCCTGGCGGATGCCCTTTATCCCCCGCGGTGGGCTGTTGTCTGCTTTTGGGACTTTGGTTGGGACAGGACCTATAATCCTGCCCTCAATTGGTTAATTAGCTAGGCTGTTGGTTCCTGTCCTGGCTTCATGGTTTCCGGGTCGGTTATCCGGTGTCAATACCGGCGGACTCCAACCCTGCCCCGGTCCACTTCGGATCTCCGGCATTCGTCTTCCCGTCTCACAACAGACGCGGACCACCGTCTGCCACCTAGTTCTTGTGCAAGTGCTGCTGTAGTCCAGAGGTATCCAACCCCTGACTACACTTCACTGATCACTCAGCAAGACACAACTGTCCCTTTCCCTGTCCAGCACTTCTCTGACTCTTTTCCTGCCCCGGGTTCTCTAGACCCACAGGTGGGCGTTCTCCTCCGCCAGGTCCCGCCCACTAGTGTGCCTTTCCTTCCCTGTGGGGGGGCAGACTAGGATTTTTGGTTGGCATGGTGTAACCCTGTGTGGGAAGGTATTACATCCCAAGGAGGAGGCGATTCCTGTACCCTTGGTGGAGGGCACAGTCATCTGTGACTCCCTGGTTTTGCCAGGGCGTCACACTAGCAGGATACAGCAGACCTTAAAGATAAAGGTGGAGGTCAAAACAGGTGCAAAGTACTGATGAAATAACCACTCACAACCTACCAATTCATGGAGGTGTGGCTGCTGTCTTGTACTAAAAATGCACACAGAGGATGCTTGCATTGGGCACCAGTCACACAGTTAAGTGTGATGGACAGTATCTGGCTTACAGCCTATTAAGGACGCCCATACTACTAGATCAGATGGTCTGCCCAGCACTGTATAAGTGGACCCCACAAAGACAGACACACCAAGTCACTCAACAGCTGCATCCTGCATAAAAATGGAAAAACGCACAATAAAAAAACTGATGGATAAAAAACTCAAGGTATTGGACCATAGTTTTACAAAAATACTGAAGCTCACAAACCGCTTTAAAGGTCCTTATACTTCCCAGTCCCTTTGCTAAAAAGGAAAAAAGTCTCACAGAAAAAGAACATAAATTCAAAAAAAATCCTTGTGAGGTGCACTTGCAGTTGAAACCAGAAATTTACATACACTATCTGAAAAGACAATGGAGATCAAAATTGGAGAACAATGTATGATCACTTGCTTTTTTCAGAAATAATGCAATCTACATTGATGAACATTTAAAGGTTTTATGTAAGGGGTACACCATGCCAATGGAACAGTGTTTTACAAAAGATGCAAAGTTTATCAACATAAAACCTTTATTTTGCCCAAAATGTGATGACCATAATTAGAGAACAGCAATGACTGTAGCACAGAGAAAGATTATAATTACATTTTCTGAAGGTAACAACAATCACCAATCAGCAGGAAGTGTACAGGCCTTTCCTTTGAATGACATCACCACATCTTAAGCCACAGGACATCACTGGTCTCTCACACTGCTTTGGTGTGATTTTGGTCCATAGTTCTTCCAGTCTCTTACACAGTTCTTTGACTGTTGTGGGTTTCTTGGCCATAACTTTGCCAGCAAGGATTTTACGGAGGTTTTCTATTGGGTTTAGATCAGGACTCTGGGCTGGCCATTTCATTGTTTCAATGTATTCTGTTTCAAGGAACTGCTTTACCCAATTTGCTGTGTGACAGGGAACATTGTCCTACATTAAAATTGCTGGTTGATTAAGTGATGAACGCAAGTAAGGAACCATGTGTTGTTAAAGAACGTTCTGATACTCACTTGCATTCACTCTGCCATTTAGCTGTATGAGAGGTTCAACTATGTTGCAGAAAATACTCCCCAAACCATAACACTTCCACCACCACTTTTCACTGACTACTTAAAACGCTTTAGGTTCAGGCTCTCCCTAGTTTGTCAACAAACATAATGTTTCCCATCAGACCCAAATAAATTAAAATTGCTTTCATCACTAAAATTAACTCTGGACCACTTCTTCTCTGTCCACACAATATGCTCCTCACCAAAGGTGAGTCTAGTCTTTTTATTCTTTCTGCTAATGAGATGTTTTCAGTCCAAATGCTCTTAAATGTTGTGATACTGTATGATGAGACAGATCCTTACCCTGTTGAGTGGTGAACTGCCAAGCAATTCCATTTGCAGTGTTGAAATGATTACCATGGAGATTCTGCACATTATCCTGTCCTCTCTTGCATTTGTCTTTCAAGGGCGGACAGCCTCTTTGGGGGACTTGAAAGATTTTGTGATGTTGTAAAGAAGCAATATACTCAAAATTACAAACTTGGAACAAACAATTTCTCTTGCTATGGCTGATAGGGTCAAACCTTTGTTCTTCATCTGGAAGACCTGCTGCCAGAGGGTTTCAGTCACTTTGGAACAGCACACCATTTTTGAAAATTCAGTGCAAACTAGAAAGTTAGGCTGCCAGTTAGGCCCCCTTCACACGCATGTGAAAAACACGTGCGTGTCTTACGTTCCATTTTTTGGGTCCGTGTTCTGTATTTTATGTCCGTTTCTCCGGTACGTGTGACATCCGTGTGATTGTGTATGCTAGCCGTGTGTGCGTGAGATACGTACGTGTAATGTCCGTGTATTGCCCGTGTGAAATGTTCCGTGTGTGATGCATAATGACGTTGCTACATGCCGGCTGACAGCAGACAGCGACGCGCGATGAGAATGAACTCGGGTGAATGTTACCCGACTTCATTGTCATCCCGTGGCTCTATCTGTGTGTTGCGTACTGATTAGCGGTCACCCGTGAAGGCCTCACCATTGACCGCTAATCCCCTGAGTGACTGAAGTGAGCAGCGCGATTAGCGCTGCCGTCACTCAGGTTGCCCGCGGCCAGCTGCAGTCCTCCACCTGAGACCGCATCTCACCTGTGACTTCATCGTTGTCACTCGGGCGACTTGCTGTCACAGTTGGAGGATCCAGAGGTGGATATGAGAACCCTGAGTGACATCATCGCTGATCCCGCTATTCACCTCAGTTGCTGCGTGGAGCTGACAGGAGCGGCGGTGTTCTACTGTAACTCTTGTCAGCTTCCGATGTAGCAGAGCTGAGAGCATCGCGGGACCTCCGTGGATTATGCTGGACCTGGAGGGGTTTTCGGGGCTTAATAAAGTGGTGAACGAGGGTGTTTGTTATTGTTTATTATTTCAAATAAAGGATTTTTTGGATGTGTGTGTTAATTTCTTTAACTTACAGGTTAATCATGGAAGGTGTCTCGGTGAGACGCCTGCCATGATTAATCTTGGACTTAGTGGCAGCTATGGGTTGCTGCCATTAACTCCTTATTACCCCGATTGCCACCGCACCAGGGCAATTCGGGATGAGCCGGGTAGAGTCCCGGGACTTTCACATCTAATGGATGCTGCTGGCTGATATTGTTAGGCTGGGGGGCTCCCCATAACGTGGAGCTCCCCATCCTGAGAATACCAGCCTTCAGCCGTTTGGCTTTACCCTGGCTGGTATCAAAATTGGGGGGGAACCACACGTCGTTTTTTTTAATTATTTATTATTTTTTTTTTGCTTCTCGATATTGACATGCCCACCGGCGGCTGTGATTTTATTGCAGTGAGACAGCTGTCACTCAGCGTGGAACTGTATTTTTTTTACTGCATTATATAGACCCGCCCACCGGCAGCTGTGATTGGTTGCAGTGAGACAGCTGTCACTCAGCGTGGGGGCGTGTCTCACTGCAACCAATCATAGGCGCCTGTGGGCGGGGAAAGCAGGGAATACGAGATTGAATAATGAGCGTCCAGCTTTTTCAAAATAGTAAAAGCCGCCGGAGTTTTTTTAACAGCTGTGCAGCGCCGCGCTGGTGATTGGGGATCGGTGAGTATGAGAGAGGGGGAGAGACTGACCAACGGACTGAGGGAGATTGACTGACATACACAGAAAAAAAAGATTGACCGACATCGCTTCAAAAAAAGCACAAAACGTACACGGACCATACGGAGATGCATCAGGTGCGCACGGAGGTGCTCACGGACCCATTGAGTTTAATGGGTGCATGTGTGCATGTTCCATGAGGAAAACGGACATGCATCCGTGTTTTATGGACAAACAAACGTATTACGGACACGGACACATGCACCGTATGGAATAACACACGTGTAACTCCATACATTGATTAACATTGGAGTATGTGTGTCCGTGTCTCCGGTACGTGCAGGAACAGACCTAACACGTACCGGAGACACGTGCGTGTGAAGGGGGCCTTATATAGGGTTTGTCAGATAATTAAAGAAATTAGCACCAGGTGCCAGATTAACACCAATAACTTGCAGGTGTCTGAAAGTGTTCTCTAATTTTGATCAGTGATCTTTTTCATTTATCTCATTTACAATTTTATTATGTTATTTGTAATAAATTCAATTTATAAAATAAGGCTAAAATACTGCTAGTTTATTCATGTTAGGATAATCACATAGGACTACACAATGACCTTAACATTTAGGAAATTGTGTGTTGTTCTCTAATTTTGATATGCAATGTATGCATGTGTATGCATGTTTTTCTCATTTTCTGACATGAAATGAGAATAAACCTTTCCCGTTTTAGGTCAATTAGGATTACCAAAATTATTTATATCTGCCAAATACCAGAGTAAAGAGAGAGATAAGGTTTTAAGGCATTTTTATGTGGATATATTTTAATGCAAAGCTGAATCACATTGCTTCTTTTTGTAGCATCGTGTGAAAGTCAAAAGAAATCAGTCAATATCTAATGAAGATAATTTTAGACTTGCTCAAGTTTGGTTAAGCCTTAGGTACAATTTCCAGATACTTGAAAGTGCCTCCTTCATCCGTACAAGCAATTATACGCAAGTACAAACAAGATGGGAATATCCAGCCATTATACCACTCAGGAAGGAGACAGGTTCTGAGTACCAGACATAAACGTGATTTGGTCAGACATGTGCATATCTTTTCAAGGACAAAAGTAAAAGAACTTGTGAAGATGCTGGCAGAAGCTGGTTAGTCTGTGTTATTATCCACAGTGAAATTAATACTATTTCAACATGGGCTGAAAGGCCATTCTGCCAGGAAGAAGCCATTACTCAGAAAAAAAGGAAAAATAGCCAGATTAATGCTTGCAAATGCAGACAGGAACACAGACCTTAATTTTTGGAGACATGTTCTGTTGTCTGACGAAACTAAAATTGAACTGTTTGGCCATGATGACCATTGTTACATTTGGAGAAAAAAGTTAGCAGCTTTGAAGCCATCCCTCTGTCTCTATATGCCTCTGTCTCTGTGTGTCTCTGTCTGTTTGTCCCTACCGATATCATATTAACTGACACAAACCGTCTTATACTAAGAATGTTCTTCGTTGCTTATTACTGACCTGTAGTTTCCAGCTCCGTTGACTTTAATGTAAGCAGGTTTTTTGGCGAATAACTGTAAAGTGCGGAGTTAAATTGTCCCCTCACAACACAGTATATGACTTTCCTTGAGTCAAATGAAAGAGAACGTGCAAAATTTCGGGATTGTAAATGTCATGTTTCAAATTCCTTTAACGTGCACACACACACACACACACACACACACACACGCACGCACGCACACACACACACACACACACACACACACACACACACACATACACTTAGCTTTATATATATTAGATTTTGGTAATACTAATTGACTTACAATGGAAAAGGTTTATTCTGATTTCATGTCAGATAGTGAAAAAACATGCATGTGTGTCTTTTTAGATAGTGATGATATAACAATGGTCTGCACTCAATTCAAAGAGGATGGCGGTGCACGTGAAAAAAGGGCGATGCCCTAAAGTCATATAATAATAGATTCACTGCACTCAATATGTAAATTTGCAAGGAGGTGAAAAATCATTTATTTTAAACAGGTGATCAAGCAACATCCGACGACGTTTCGACCCACCTGGGTCTTAGTCAAGTCGCTGTATAGTAGGTGACTGAAGGGTGAGGGATGATGTGCACTGAGGCATGGAAGTATATGGAAAAAGTGCCTTGGGGATATATATGTTATGCAGGCGCAGCAGCGCTATTGCTATTTGAATCTCGTGTCCTGCCATCACGTTGCCTCCACCATGTTTTAAAGAGGATGTGGTGTGCCTTGGATCATGTGCTGTTCCCTTTCTTCTCCAAACTTTTTTCTTCCCATCATTCTGGTACAGGTTGATCTTGGTCT
Organism: Anomaloglossus baeobatrachus; assembly: GCF_048569485.1. Taxonomy (NCBI): domain Eukaryota; kingdom Metazoa; phylum Chordata; class Amphibia; order Anura; family Aromobatidae; genus Anomaloglossus; species Anomaloglossus baeobatrachus. The sequence continues at coordinate 387,617,959 of NC_134356.1, read as the reverse complement.
CATCTGTCCATAGAATACTTTTCCAGAACTGAGCTGGCTTCATGAGGTGTTTTTCAGCAAATTTAACTCTGGCCTGTCTATTTTTGGAATTGATGAATGGTTTGCATCTAGATGTGAACCCTTTGTATTTACTTTCATGGAGTCTTCTCTTTACTGTTGACTTAGAGACAGATACACCTACTTCACTGAGAGTGTTCTGGACTTCAGTTGATGTTGTGAACGGGTTCTTCTTCACCAAAGAAAGTATGCGGCGATCATCCACCACTGTTGTCATCTGTGGACGCCGAGGCCTTTTTGAGTTCTTAAGCTCACCAGTCAATTCCTTTTTTCTCAGAATGTACCCGACTGTTGATTTTGCTACTCCAAGCATGTCTGCTATCTCTCTGATGGATTTTTTCTTTTTTTTCAGCCTCAGGATGTTCTGCTTCACCTCAATTGAGAGTTCCTTAGACCGCATGTTGTCTGGTCACAGCAACAGCTTTCAAATGCAAAACCCACACCTGTAATCAACCCCAGAACTTTTAACTACTTCATTGATTACAGGTTAACGAGGGAGACGCCTTCAGAGTTAATTGCAGCCCTTAGAGTCCCTTGTCCAATTACTTTTGGTCCCTTGAAAAAGAGGAGGCTATGCATTACAGAGCTATGATTCCTAAACCCTTTCTCCGATTTGGATGTGAAAACTCTCATATTGCAGCTGGGAGTGTGCACTTTCAGCCCATATTATATATATAATTGTATTTCTGAACATGTTTTTGTAAACAGCTAAAATAACAAAACTTGTGTCACTGTCCAAATATTTCTGGACCTAACTGTATATTTTATCTATTTTATATACAGTACTGTGCACACTTAAAGGAATTGTCTCCATTTGGCAAATCCTAGTCCTGAGGCACGATATGTTAAAAACCCCTCACTCTTTACTTAGTATCCCCGGGTTAAGCATTGATTCTCCTCTGCTCTCGATGTAATTTATTGGCTGCAGCACTGATATCATGTTGACAGCATGACAGGCAATCAATAAGCTTAGCAGCTCTGAGCGGGGCATTTCGCTTACATGCAACATCCGGACTGCAGCCAATAACTGTTCTGAGGGCAGCAGCTGAGTGTCAATGCTAGCCCTAGGATTGTTGTTTTTTTATATATTAAACCATATATAGGAACGTTAATCGAGCCCAAGGGAGTTCTAGTTACTTATCTTCAAGTTACAAATTTTCTTCACCAAGTTAAAAACTCTTTAAGAAAGTCTAAAACCACTGACATGAAATTATTCTATCTTTAATATAGTTTAGCTCTGATATACACAATTTCATATTGGCCACTAAAAAACTCCCAAAAAAGCTGATCATTTTTAGCTCCCTTGTTAAATAGTTACAAGATAAGTATTTCCTGATTAGAGGCTGGACAAGAAAATAATGGCTCTAGTCTATGGTACTTTTGTAAAATGACACAAACACCTTGTTTTACTGTCTGCACAGGAGACAAAATTAACTTCATTTTCCAATATGGTCACCCAAAGTGAAGAGAAAATAAAGAACTGCAATATCTAATATATAAGGCTGAGTGTATGTATGTATGTATGTATGTATATGTGTGTATGTTCGCTAAAGGAATCCGCACCATCACATTTACAATCGCAAAATTTTGCATAGACACCCCATTTGATTCAGGGAACGTCATAGACTATGTTTTGACAGAAAAATTTAACCATGCGCTTTATTTACAGTTACTCACCAAAAAAAACTGACTCCATTAAAATCAATGGAGCTGGGAGCTACAGGTCATTAATAGGAGCTGTGATTGGTTGCTACAGGAACAAAGGACATTCTTATTATAAGAAGCTTATGTGTGAGGTAACATGATTTCTGTGGAGAGATGGATAGAGAGAGAGAGAAAGACAGACATGGAAAGAGACAGAGAGATAGAGACAGACAGAGAAAGAGACAGACAGGGGAAGAGACAGAGAGAGGTTGACAGATACAGACAGACATAGGCACAGGCAGACAGAGACAGGCAGTCAGGGAAAGAGACAGACAGGGAAAGAGACAGACAGACACAGACAGACAGGGAAAGAGACAGACAGAGATACTGGGAAAGAAACAGACATGGAAATATACAGAGACAGATAACAAGAGATGCACAGCGAAAGAGACAGACTGACACAACTAGACAGACAGGAAAAGAGACAGACAGACAGGAAAGAGACAGACCGAGGAAGACAGGGAAAGAGACAGACAGACAAAGAGACAGACAGAGGCAGACAGGGAAAGAAACAGACAGACAGATAAACAGGGAAAAAGACAGACAGGGATAAAGACAGAGAGGGAAAGACACAGAAAGGGAAAGAGACAGATAGAGACAAACATACAGATAGAGAGAGACAAATTGGGACAGACAGAGAGATAGAGAAATAGACAGACAGGTAGGGAAAGAAACAGACAGAATCACAGAGACAGACAGTGAAAGAGACAGACACACAGAGATAGACACACAGAGACAGAAAGACACAGACACAGAGACAGACAGCTAAAGAGAGACAAAAAGACTGATACAGAGACAGACAGAAACAGACATGGATATAGACAGAGACAGACACAGACTGATAGACAAAGACAGACACAGACAAACACACAGATAGACAGACAGACAGAGACAGACAGGGAAAGACGGACAGACAGATATACAGTCAAAAAGATACAGACAGACAGGGAAAGAGACAAACACACAGATAGACAGACAGAAACAGACAGGGATAGAGACTAGAGATGAGCGAACCGGCCGTGGTTCGGCTCGAGTTCGGTTCGTCGAACGGAGGTCTCGTTCGAGTTCAGTTCGGCGAACGTTCGACGAACCGAACTCGAACCAATAGGATATAATGGGAGGCAATCACAAACACATAAAAACGCATTATAAATGTACACATACAGTTAATAAACATTGCCATAACACTTACAGGTCCCCGCGATCCCTCCTGCACTCTGTCTCCTGCCGCTATTCTATCCGATGATCGCTGAATCCTCCCGGTGACCAGCACTGCCAGCAGTGATGCAGGACCTATCGTGACGTCAAAATAGCCATGTGACCAGTCACGTGGCTATTATCTCATTGGCTACAGACTCGTCACATGACTATGACGCGTTATGTAGGACCTGTCATTGCACTCTCCGGTACACAGTACACATTTGTGTATCGCCGTGTACCGGCGACATGCTCTAGCACATGGTCGACTCCCCGTTCCGTTAGGGACCGGCTGACACAGCCGGTCATTAACAGAGATCACCGTTGCCATAGCAACGCAGTTAGCGGTGACGTCACCGCTAACCGCGGCTCCGGGAGCACCGTTGCTATGGTAACGCGTCTGTCAGCGTTACCGCTGTTACCGCTGACAGCCAGCAGCACTGATCACTCACGGAGTGAAGGCTGCATGGGAAGCAGCGTCTTCCCCCAAGCAGCAGTGATGGAGCAGAGCTGCATTTGTTGAACGAGAAAGACAGAAGACCATGGATCGTGGAGGGCTGACAGGGGGTAATAAAGATGGAGTCTCTAATGTGTCTGTGTATTTATTTCTATGAAAGTATTTTTTCTCTGTGTGGTGTCTTTTTTTTAACCCTTTATTGGAGATTCTTAATGGCCGGGTCAAACGGGCCTGACATTAAGAATCTCTGGCTTAATACTAGCTAGTAAAACAAAGCTAGTATTAACTCATTATTACCCAACAAGCCACCCGGCTTCAGGGCTGTTGGAAGAGTTGGATACAGCGCCAGATGATGGCGCTTCTATGATAGCGCCATTTTCTGGGGCGGCTGCGGACTGCAATTCGCAGCAGAGGCGCCCAGAAACCTCGGGCTAACCTGTGCTGTGGATTCCAATCCCCAGCTGCCTAGTTGTACCCGGCTGGACACAAAAATGGGGCGAAGCCCATGTCATTTGTTTTTAATTATTTCATGAAATAAGTGAAATAATTAAAAAAAACGGGCTTCCCTATATTTTTGGTTCCCAGCCGGGTACAAATAGGCAACTCGGGGTTGGAGGCAGCCTGTGGCTGCCTGCTGTACCTGGCTAGCATACAAAAATATGGCGAAGCCCACGTCATTTTTTTGGTGGACAAAAATCTTCTGCATACAGTCCTGGACGGAGTATGCTGAGCCTTTTAGTTCTGCAGCTGCTGTCTGCTCTTCTCCATACAGACAGACAGCAGCTGCAGAACTACAAGGCTCAGCATACTCCATCCAGGACTGTATGTAGACGTTTTTTGCCCCCCTGAAAAAATTATGTTGGCTTCGCCATATTTTTGTATGCTAGCCAGGTACAGCAAGCAAGTACGGCTGCCCCCAACCCCCAGTTGCCTATTTGTACCCGGCTGGGAGCCAAAAATAAAAAGAAGCCCTTTTTTTATTATTTCATAAATTTCATGAAATAATTAGAAAACAAATGACGTAGGCTTCGCCCCATTTTGTGTCCAGCCAGGTACAACTAGGCAGCTGGGGATTGGAATCCGCAGCACAGGTTGGCCTGAGCTTTCTGGGCCCCACTGCTGCGAATTGCAGTCTGCAGCCGCCTCAGAAAATGGCACTTTCATAGAAGCGCCATCTTCTGGCGCTGTATCCAACTCTTCCAGCACCTGCCTGCTATACCTGGCTAGCATACAAAAATATGGCGAAGCTCACGTCCTTTTTTTGTAGTTTTTTGGCAAAAAAAATAAAAAATGCTTCCCTGGATTTTCCATTGCCAGTGAAGGTAACACCAAGCAGTGAGGGTTAGCAGCCAGTAGCTGCTTGGATTACCCTTAGCTAGCAATACAAAAAATGCAGCGGGAGCCCATACATATTTTTTTTAATTATTTATTTAAATAACTAAAAACAAAAAGGGCTTCCCTGTATTTTGATTTCTGGACATCACAGTGCTGTAAAAATAAATCTTTTAAAAAAATGACGTAGCGCTCCGCGGTATTTTTGATTCTCAGCCCAGATAAAGCAGACAGCTATGGGTTGCCACCCCCATCTGCCTGCCGTTACCTTGGTTGGCAATCAAAATACAGGGAAGCCCATTAATTTTTTCTATTTAAAAAATAGTTTAAAAAAAATGACATTGGGTCCCCCCATTTTTGATAGCCAGCTAGGGTAAAGCAGACGGCTGTAGCCTGAAAACCACAGCTGGCAGCTTTACCGTGGTTGGGGATCCAATGTGGAGGTCCCCCCAGGCTCTTTTTTTATAATTATTTTATAAATATTAATAATTACACAAAAAAAGGAGGGTCCCCCCCAAATTGGATCACCAGCCAAGGTAAAGCGGACAGCTGTGGTCTGGTATTCTCAGGGTGGGAAGGTCCATAGTTATTGGGCCTTCACAGCCTAAAAATAGCAGGCCGCAGGCACCCCAGACGTGGCGCATCCACTAGATGCGCCAATCCTGGCGCTTCACCCCAGCTCATCCCGTGCCCTGGTGCAGTGGCAAACAGGGTAATAAATCGGGTTGATACTAGCTGTAAGGTCACCTGACATCAAGCCCAGCAGTTTGTGATATCATGGCGCCTATTAGATACCCAACATCATAAACTGTCAGTACTAACAAAAAAAAAAATCGACAAAAGAAATTTATTTGAAAAAACAGTCCCCAAAACATTTCCTCTTTCACCAATTTATTGTAAGAAAAAAAATAAAGGGGTCCAACGACGACTCTGGACCGTCTAGAATATGGGGGGAGACACTCAGGGAACGTATCCCCCATTTTCTAGGAGTGCAGACCCTTCATGTGAGGAGTGTGGGTGCAATGAATTTGCACTCACTTTTCCCGGGTCCACAGCAGCAGAGTCCATGTCGTAATGGTTGCTACAAAAGCTGCAATGCCCTGCTCATGAGGTAAGGGCATGCTTAATCAGGAGAACTATTCTACATTTCCAAATATTGGTATTTGCTGATATTATTGCTATTCCACCTACTATATATTGGGGATAGGATCTTGGAGATGGAATACCCCTTTTAGTCCAGTTATCCAGCTGAATGAATACTTAACAACAGAGCTCGCTATTTAGATGTGTTTTCTTGTGGCGTATAACGGACTCTCATGTTTGGTAGTCGTTCAGCAGGGAAACTATAAAAGCAAATCCCTCCATTTTTAAATGTAGTATATAGCTCTCCTGATCAATTATGTTCCTTACCTCATGAGCAGGGCATTGCAGTAATAATAATAATTTATTCATTTATATAGCGTTATTAATTCCATAGCGCTGTATGTCTTTAGAGTGTGGGAGGAAACTCACGCAAACACGGGGAGAACATACAAACTCCTTGCAGATGGTGTCCTTGGTGAGAATTGAACCCAGGACCTCAGCGCTGCAAGACTGCAGTGCTAACCACTGAGCCACCGTGCCGCCCATTTAGCTTACAGATGCATAACCACCACTCACTGTGTCTGAACACAGGAAGCTGAGCTGACAGCCGCTCTGTGCATGCGGCAGCGTCTGTTGTGAAGGAGAGGGCCGTGGGGGGATGAACGCTGCACGGGTACCGTGGGACACCGGGGAACACCTGTGGGGTTATAGGGGGTGACCTGGCAGGGCCTGGGGAGGAGTTTTCTGTCGCATGTGTCATGGCACATGCGACAGAAATCAGAGGAGTAGGGTGAATGCGGCCGGCGCGCTGCTGTGCGCGCGGCCATCTTGGATATCTGGGAGGGCATCAGGGGGGGGCACTTTGGCGACACCGGGGGACCGGAGGGGACCGGGGAGGAGATTTATCATGTTTGTTCATGCCAGATGGGAGATAAATAATTTTTTACCGGCGCTGTCATTTACTGTAACGTGATCATCAGTGTACGGTGTATACCTGAGATCACGTGAGCGGGGACCGGAAAAACCGTCCTGAATCATGATCTCCAGGGTCTCAGCTAGCCCTGAAACCCCGGAGATTTTCTGACGCTGGGGGGCGTTATTCACTTATTTCTGCCTGCTGTTTATAAACGGCAGATCAGTATAAGGCTACATTAACACTACCGATCCATTTTTGTGGTCTGCAAAAAACAGTCCGTTTTTTTTTCACGGGTGCATCCGTGTGGCATCCGTTTCCGTTCCGTATGTCATCTGTTTGTCATCCGTGTGCCTTCCATTTTTTTTTCTGTACTGCAAAAAAACTGAAGGAGGGTAAATGCATAAATTTACCCAGGATCCATAGCTTCATCCTACATGAGGCGGTCACATGTTCACTCCAGTGCCATTTTTTACTGCTTTTCACAGCGTAGAGCGCTCTGGTGATTTTCTTGTGCTTGTGCACTTCATATCAGTCTTTTCTGTCATTATAATGGCAGAAAGACACATAATGTCCCACTCTCCTGCATTTTGTAATTTTGCACCCTTTGGTGCCTTTCATGTGGCATTAAGGGGTGCTTAGCTTTGTATTTAGCCAAAAAAATGAAAAAAAAATGACATAGGGTTCCCCCTATTTTTGTAGCCAGCTAGGGTAAAGCAGACGGCTGCAGCCTGCAGACCACAGCTGGCAACCTCACCTTGGCTGGTAATCCAAAACTGAGGGCACCCCATGCTGTTATTTTAAATTAAATAAATAATTAAAAAAAAAACCACGTAGGGGTCCCCCCAAAATTGGATCACCAGCCAAGGTAAAGCAGACAGCTGGGGTCTGATATTCTCAGACTAGGGGGGTCCATGGTTATTGGACTCTCCCCAGCCTAAAAATAGCAGGCCGCAGCCGCCCCAGAAGTGGCGCATCCATTAGATGTGCCAATCCTGGTGCTTCGCCCCAGCTCATCCCGCGCCCTGGTGCGGTGGCAAACGGGGTAATATATGGGGTTAATACCAGATGTGTAATGTCACCTGGCATCAAGCCCTGGGGTTTGTGAGGTCAGGCGTCTATCAGATACCCGACATCACCAACCCAGTCAGCAATAAAAAAAATTAGACGACAAACACATTTTTATTTGAAAAAACACTCCCCAATACATTCCCTCTTTAACCAATTTATTAGAAAGAAAAACAAATCCAGGTCTGGTGTAATCCAAGGGGTTGCCATGACGATTCACACTGTCCCAGTCAATGAAGAGTAGGATGTTCCCCGTTGGCTGGGAGAGCAGTGCAGTGACCTGAGCTAACATCAATGGGTCAGCCCAGGTCACTGCATTGGATGACAAGTGCTGCTGTAAGCGAGGTACATTACCTGCGCTGATTTCCTGCACTGCTGACAGCACCTGTCACTGAGTTCAATGACCGCCGCCTTCACAGCCAAGTATCGCGAGCGGCCCGTGACGTCATCGCTAGTCAGTCTCGGGACGGAAGCGAGAGAAGGTGATGTGACAAGCGGCGGCCATGGAGGACAGTGACAGCGCTGAGGTCGGGACTTCATCACCGCAGGTGAGCCAAGCAGGACCATGTGTGCAGAGTGCAGGTGGGCGGAGCCATGTGTGCTGGCGGCGGAGTGCGAAGTGGGTGGCGCTGAGGACGTCAGTGTCGTGGACTGCTTGGCTGGGGACAGGTGTGTGTGTGTGTGTGTGTGTGTGTACATGCCGCATGCAGGAGGAGGCGGAGTGAGCTGAGCAGGGAAGTGTGGGCTTCCTGCACGTAACTAGGATAAACATTGGGGTACTAACCAAAGCGCTTTGCTTGGATACCCAATGTTTATCTTGGTTACCAGCTTCTGGCAGGCTGCCAGCGATGGCTCCTGCACACTGTAGCTGTAAAAAGCCCTGCTCTCGAACGCATCTAGAACTATCGAGCTTTAGCAAAAAGCTCGAGTTCTAGTTCGATCTAGAACTGCCCCCAAAATCACTCGAACCGCAAACCGCGCTCAACTCTAATAGAGACAGACACACAGAGACAGACAGAGAGAGAGAGACAGAGACAGGGAGAGGGACAGAGAGACAGTTACTATCCCGGGCATCGCCGGGTACTACAGCTAGTAATAGTAATAAAGCACGATTTTTTTTTCTATTTAGTTATGTATAGAAGGTATTCTTTTTAAACCACCAAACTACAAATTCTAAGGCCACATGCACACATTGAGTATTTGGTGAATTTTTACCTCAGTATTTGTAAGCCAAAATAATGAGTCGCTAAAACTTGTAGAAAAGGTGCATGCGTGTCACGATCTTTTCTCTGTTGAAGAGTTTTGTGACAAGTTCTGTGTCAGAGTCTCACTTTATCTTGTGAGACTCTGCTGATTAAATTAATTCCCTTTCCTTTGGGGAGGAGAGGGTTAATGTCAGTTTACCTTCCAGCAGCTCCTGACTCCTGGTGTTTCCAGTTAGGACCCCGCCCAGGTGCTATAAATACCCTCTACTTCCACCAGAGGGTGCCAGTTATTTTCATCATTTGGTAGCTTGGCCAGGAGTAGAGATGAGCGAAGTTCGAGGTTCGCAAATGATTTTGGGGGGTGTTCGAGTCATTCGACGAACTCGAACGATTTGGTAAAAGTTCGGTAGTTCGAGTTACTTTCGAGAACGGTTCGATCAACAAAAAGCCTTGCTAGTTACTAGCTGGCTTTTCACTGTAATAGTATGAGTCACTGTGAATCACGCTATTATCAAAATTCAGCGTATAGTGTCCGGGGGGGGGGGGACGGGGTTTAGATCACTGCTGTTGCTGAGTGCTGAAAGAATGCCGATCGCCATTTTGTTTTTTTTTCCCCTAACCGCACGTACAGTGGGGCGGGCCAGGCTGTCAGCAAATCACAGAGACACACACTGCAAAGTGGATTTTTGGCAGACAAGCAAGGGCTTGTGTCATAAGCTGTGCATGTCACATGTCTTTGCTCTATAAGATCCGGCCATTTTCCCCATCGCCGCCATTATCTGTCAGCTATGGGTGGGTGACAGTCACTTATCCCGCTCCCGCTGCTGCTGCTGTGTGTGCTATAGCCATACAGTGCAATCTACACAGCGCTTTAGGGGTTAGGGACTCCTTGAAATTTAAGCCCTTTTCAGGGCTACATTACAGCAGCTCATAGGCATTGTTGCTAGGCAGGTCCGTGCAAACGCTGTGCAGGGCTTTAGATAACAGTGTCTGGCTACATCAGCTCTGGCAAGTCCTTGCTGCATTTTTTCATTGGCAGGGATAGAAACTGAGGCTTTCTTTGCTGTCCAGCTACCTACAGCACCTGTGCATTCTACCCACCTGCCCATTTTTGCTACGCTATTTTTATAGCAAACAGTGCTGACACTTAGTGGCATCCAAAAAGTGTCTGCTATACTAACTTAGGGGTACTTTGCACGCTGCGACATCGCAGGCCGATGCTGCGATGCCGAGCGCGATAGTACCCGCCCCCGTCACAGCAGCGATTTCCTTGTGATAGCTGCCGTAGCGAACATTATCGCTACAGCAGCTTCACATGGACTCACCTGTCCTGCGACCGTCGCTCTGGCCGGCGACCCGCCTCCTTGTTAAGGGGGTGGGTCGTGCGGCGTCATAGCGTCAGGCGGCCAATCGGAGCGGAGGGGCGGAGATGAGTGGGATGTAAACATCCCGCCCATCTCCTTCCTTCCGCATATCCTACGGAAGCCGCAGTGACACCGGTAGGAGATGTTCCTCGCTCCTGCGGCTTCACACACAGCGATGTGTGCTGCCGCAGGAGCGAGGAACAACATCGGACTGTCGCGTCAGCGTAATCATGGATTACGCCAACGCTGCACCGATGATACGATTACGACGCTTTTGCGGTCGTTAATCGTATCATCGAGCCTTTACACACTACGATGTCGCATGCGATGCCGGAAGTGCGTCATTTTCAATTTGACCCCACCGACATCGCACCTGCGATGTCGTAGTGTGCAAAGCCCGCCTTAGTGTCCCACTGGTGCCAAGCAAGGTCCACCACCTCTGAATTCTACCCTCCTGCCCATTTTTGCTACGCTAGTTTTTATAGCAAACAGTGATGACACTTGGTCATGAAAAATCATAATTGTATAAGATTTGTCCTGAGGAAGAAGCCATAAGGCTTTTAAATGCATAGACAAATTAAATCATTCCTTCTACATTGATCCTCTTTTCTACAGCAGCGCGGTATACTAACCCTTTTCTTTCCCAATTTTAACTGCATCTCCACATGGGTTCTGCTGCAGCCATATTTACGTCATTACAATTACTGTCAAAACCATGCCAGGTAAGTCTGCCCTTACAGTATCTTAATGACAGTGTTTAAGGATAATACCCTATTTGCGCTTACTATCTCTTCCAGTATTTTTTAACCGTAAGCATGATATAGGCACAAAGACCCTGATTCCAGCAATGTATCATGGAGTTTACTGGGTGCAGCAGTTAAGAATCACAATTTTCTCCCTTGCAGATCTAGCAGAGCTCAGAATGTTTAGCCCTGTGAAACTCTGCCCACTCCACAACTTTCTGTGTACACTGTATATTGACAGAACGATGCTAATCAGTGGCTTTGCCAAGAGGCACAAGGACCAACTTGTCCTGTAGTGATACTATCCTACCAATAAAAAAATAATTGCATTAAAACAGTAAAACACATCCCAGTAAGTGACAAATCACTGGAATCAGGTTCTCTTCCCATACATCATGGTGCTATCAGAATTACATAGTAAATCCTGCTGACAGATTCCCTTAAATAGGAAATATGGATTTCTGCTTTTGAAAACACAATAAAATATTTTTGTATATTTTTTGCTTTCTTTAATAGCAAAGTACCAAAATATACATGTAAATATTCAGTAGAAAGCTATAGTTATGAAAAAATATCTCTCATCCACTTCACTAATTTGACAGCTCGACGTAATGGAATTTAATTGTGGTATTTAGTATTGAAGGAACCAATATATCCTAATATATGCAGTTTTTCTCTATTTAACTAATGAGATTTTAGTAAAGTGTGTCCCTCAGGGCAGCCATGACTGTTTTTCCTTCCCCTGCAGTCGTCTCAGTCTGTTCTAATACAAATGACTTTGTTACAGAGCCATCAGCAGTTTCAACAGGGTCAAGACAAAAGAAACATCACAGCTTGTGAACTGCGAAGTCTCTGGGCTGCAGGCAACAGATATTAGAGCAGCATCAGCTCAGGATGTCATTTCATCTCACTGACTGATTGCCAAGATTCCTCAAACGTGTGAATTTACAAAAAAAAGAAATTCTGCCAATCCATATGAATGTTTTAACAATGAATATAACATGAAAAATAAATGTTTAAATACAGTACACTGCATAATATATCATCTTTTTTTATCTTCTACCTTTACAGCAGTTTTAGGGAAGTCATGTAGGCTGTAAAGCAAAAATCTATTACACACTGTGACTTGAATTAAACGATGTTTAACTAAAAATTGAGCAATACCAGGTATTTTGCTTTAAGGCCGCTTTACATGCTACGATTTATTTGACGATATGTCATCGGGGTCACGGTTTTCGTGATGCACATCCGGCATCGTTAGCGACGTCGTTGCGTGTGACACCTATGTGTGACTCCGAACTATCGCAAATAGGGTGAAAATCGTTGATCGTTGACACGTCATTCTGTTTCAAAATATTGTTCGTCGTTTGGCACGTAGCAGACATATTGCTACGTTTGACACCCTGCCAACGACGAACAACATCCACATGACCGCCTTGGTCAAACAATATATCGCTTACGATGTAGCATCGTTTGTGAGATGTGTACGTGTCACTGCTACAAAATGATCTATAAGCGATCTCGGCAAATCGTAACAACGATCTGGGCGTGTCACATCGCTAACGAGATTGCTAGCAATATCGTTGTGTGTAAAGCAGCCTTTACTCTGAATAATTGTCTGAATTTATGTCAAAGTATAATTTATTAAAGAAGCACTCCCATCAAAGTTTTTATCCTATTAATATATTGCAATTTTCAAATTAAATTAATAATAGTAATTATTTTCTATTCTCTTCTTTGGTTGGTGTAGAAGGCTAAGAAAAGAGAAAAAGAGAGTGCAAATAGAGTCTTACCAGATTAAAAAAGTGGTGTATACAGAATAACACTCATCTAGTAGGGCTGTGAAAGTCACAAACCCTATGAAACCTGGATTCATAGGAGTGGATTCATCTAATGAAGATAGCTTGCCCATTGGAACACGTTGTGGTTTTCCATGAAAAATAAAGATTTTAAAGATTGAAGAAATCCTCATTCCTAGGACCGATTTACTATTTTCCAGTTTTCTCTACATTTCACTCTCCCTGAGGGATCAACGGTAGGAGCAGCTCTGATTTATTTTCCTCGACACTAGCTGGCACAGCACTAACTGTGATCTGCAAGGATCTTCTGTGACATGATCCCAAGTGACCGGTCCCATGATCGCCTGATGACCACGCCCACAGGACACATGGAGGGAGCATTGCAGTATCTTGTCTGGGTTAGCAGTTCAGCTTCCCTAACTTTGTGCTCACCGGTGTTGTACAAGGGTGTACAACCTACGCAAGCGAGCATCCTTGACACACTCCAGCTAGGGTTCAGCCTAATAAGTTCCTTCACAGCACTCCCTTTCTTTTTTCTTCTATATACAACCCCTCTGAAGGCTTAAAAGATGATGGCGGCTGCCGCAGCCCCACGTGGTTTAATATTCATTACAGGAGAGAAGAAGCGGGGTTATTGCCACGTAAACACCAATAAGAAAGATTGTTGATTAATAATAAATTCTTTTATTACATAGGTCAACGTGTTTCAGGGATCCATTCCCCTTCTTCAGGACCAAACAAGAATCAACAATATGTGATCACGAGCAATTTACAGTTATATATACATGAGAACAGATAAAGACCACGCACTAAAGATTCAAAAAGTCACTTTTCCCTCCATGAGTCATCCACCTCTTCAACCTCTGACCCATCTGCTCCTCCTCCTTGTCATTGACTTTTGCAGTGATGACGCATACAGGGAAAAGAGACTTGCTTTTTGTACATAGAGGTTACAAGAATTCAACTAGCCCGTTTTTTTCACATCATAAAACAAGTTACAGCTGCACTTTGAAATGATATAATATCTAAACATTGACTATATGAAGTTGAAATTGCATTAATACTATAGAATTTATGTTAAAAAAGAGGTACTTACCAGCAACCAGCCCTCACTGGGATGGCTATCAGGTGGCCCTTGATAATTGTTTAGAGAGCCAGCAGCTGTTCCTCACTCATAATTTTTGGAAGGCCAGCAGCCAGCCTTTTAAAAAAAGTATTTTAAAAATAAAACCATACAGTTTGCAGGTGAGAGGTCAGCAAACATGGTCTTCTACAAGACCTTGTTTCCTGTCCAACTTTGCAGGGGGGCGTAGACAACACTCTTGAAGCCAGAATATTGTAAACAGGTGGTGGGTTGGATACTATATAATGCTTCCAGATTGTTTTCCAGCCACCACTGTCTTCCACACAGTTCAGTCTCAGTATCCAAGAGTCTGAACCACATAATCCTCAACCTGGTTGTCCTTCCTCCTACAATGATGAGTCTCAGGAGACAAGAGATACCACACTCGGATACTCTGAGGAACAAGTCTTTTTATTTCCATTTATTAATTCTGGTCTGTAACCCCTCACGCTTCAAAAGGGACATGAGGAGATTGTGTGTAGTGATGTCCAACTATTTGAGTAGTCATGATCAGAGGATGATGACAGTGTGCAACGGCAATTAGTGTATTCAAGTAGTCTATGATGCTAAAACACATTTGCCAACAAATGATGACAAGACAGGAGGAGGATCAGAGTGCAGAAGTCTAAGACGGAGTGGTGGATGATGTAGTTAGTCACTCAACCTGGCAAGGTGCCATGCAGAGCAAGGACAGCAGTGCAGATTTGGCAGGATCATCAGCATCACAGCTGGCAGTAAGAGGCAGTGGAGCAACCAGAGGGAGTGTTATGTTGTTACAACAACTGATAAAGGGTAAAGGTAAACACAGTAAAAATGGTAACTGACCCTCCTGGTTCCATTACAGACAAGAGATCCCAACCCTGCAGTCCCCAATGGTTGCTTCTGGAGTTGGAATAGCCATGACCACAGACTAAACTATTGCAACTCGGGCCTATGCTACTTTTTCGGACATCGAGCACTTTACTTTCCTTCTAAAGAATCAGAGGGCAAAGCAGAGGCAAATTACCTACAGAAGGGAAAGTGTGCTGAAGTATAAAGTGATCCCAGACTGAGTAAGACAAACAACAAATACAAAATAACAAAGAAGGCTGAATATTACTAAATAATATGCTGCCTACTGTCTGACAACAAATGTAACATAGATACAGAATAGAGAACAAAAACAGCAGAGATAAATATCCTATTTGGTTTCCACTGACTGGCTGAGAGGTGTGGACCTAGGGTTCTGAAACAGCTGGTTAAAAGAGGGGAATGGTATATCAGCCATGAGTGGGAAATCCTGTGGTCAGGATGGCAGGAGGAATAGGTGTGGTGTTGGAGGTGTACATGGGGGAGGCGCTAATTTTACATAGTTACATAGGTTGAGAAAAAACCTATGTCCATCTAGTTCAACCTTCCTGAACCAATTATACATTTTCTTACTGAAAGCTCTACTAAACAAACACTGGCTTGACCTATACAAAGACAACTGACAACTTCTGTTACTGGACGGTCTACTTGACTCCTTTTCTTTGACAGCCACACAGCAGTATGGCTTGTAGATCAGGGCCAGAAAGAGCATGTGCTACAGTGGATGGCAAGTGCTGCATCGAGTGGCCTCTCCTCCTCTTCCTGAAACTCAACATCACACACACTACAGTTCTCAGAGGTGGGACCTCAATTACCCTTTTTAGCCCCAGCATCACAGCTCTCCAACTGGCCAACTGACTGTGCGAACCACAGATACCTGGCCAAGCAGGCCTTGACAACTACCAGCCGCCCCATCATCCATATCTTTACCTCCCTCATAGTCTACCAGTTTGTCATGTACATCTTACTCCACACTTTCTCAGCACAGCAGCCAACCCTCGGTCCTGCAGTTGTCATCACATAAAAGGTTATTCCCTCCTACACATGCCAAAACTAAGAGCTTGAACTTCACCATGCCTAAACTGTTGGCCATGAAAATATTGCCTTTCTACTGGTGGATGTAGATGGTTTCCAAAAGCTGTTGGCCATCACCGTCCCCCAGTACCATTTGCCTAGTTGAAATTTCTTCTCTAATAAAGCTGTGCCTGTGCTACAACAGCATGTGTCTTAGACATCATCTCCTGTTCCTTAAAAACTCTGTGTCTAACAGGGTGCATTTTACCACTGATACCTGGACGAGCAAACATGGCCAGAGTCGTTACATCTTGTTGACCGGGCACTGGGTCACTCTGGTGGCTGGGTGGGGGCATGCTGGGAAGGGTCTGCTCCACAACTCTTGAAATCCCCTTGTGGGATAAACCTCTGTATCTACCACTTCCTCCACTGTTTCTGCCTCTTCCACCTCCTATAGGGCCTTCACATTCACCCTTAATCTCTCCCTTAATATAATACTCGTATCAACAGTGCAGAGAGAATCGCTACCACCTCTATATAGTACAGCCAGGGTGGCATGTCCTCACCAGAGTCCACTGCTGCGACTTCTGCTTTGGTCACCAGGTGCCGCTGTATTCCCGCCGTAGATTGTGCTGGTGATTGGAGATGAGTCGGTGCCGTGGCTCTGGTGGGCGCTGGCTCCACTCATCCACTAAGCTGGGTTTCCTTGGGACCTGCACTACCACTGGCTAACTATAGTTGGCATGTGTCTTCCAGCTGAAGTTACCACCGCTAGCTGCAGCCAATGGGAAGATACTTTACGCTTCTTATTCCCCCTCTGTCTACTGGTCACTGCCAGATAAAGTTTTGTATTCCTGCTTGTGTCTGGTTCCCACTCTGTCCTGACTATTGATCCCTGCTTGTTGACTACTCTTCTTGGACTCAGCCTTCCACAGGTAGCGATCTCTGGGGTCCTATAGCAATTGCAAATCCCTGTATAGGGTTTAAAAGGTTTCAGGGGTTCCCAGGATCCTGTTTAGTGGGTGGCTTTCCATTAGACTGTCCGTAAGTCTATCCTGCGGCTGTGGTTACAGGCAGGGGTCACACAGGGCTCACTGCAATCAGTGAGCAAGGCAGTGTTGAAATTAAAATGCATTGAAGAATGCAGTCACAAAACTGAAGAGTTGTGGACAGTTATCTAAGCTCTGTTTCAGCAATGGCTGTCTCCACTAAACCTGGAACCAAGGAAGCTTGTATGCGATAATGGTGCAAAACTGGTGGCAGCCCTACGCCATGGCAACTTCACACACATGCCTTGCATGGCTCACGTGTTCAACCTAGCTATGCAGCAATTTCTAGGCCATTATCTTGGCCATCTGGATGAGCTACTACAGAAAGCATGGTCGCTGTGTGCTCACGTCCGATGGTAACACAACATGGTTAATTGACTTGCAATGCTACAGATGTCTTTGGGCCTACCGTTTAACAGGTTGATATGCAATTTGCCAACAGGGTGGAATTCCACTATACACATGTTTCAGTGATTGTAGAAGCAGCAACGAGCCATGGTGCAGTATGTCATAATCCATAGCCTGGGCCAACACAGTCTAATTGTGGAGCAAATCCCACTTGCAGAGTGGGAATGGATGAAGAAAATCTGCACCATTCTGCAGAGTTTCAAAATGGCTACTAAGGTGGTTAGCTATGACAATGTAATCATCAGCATCAATATTCCGAGGATCTACTATCCTGGAGCAGACTTTGAATAGTCTGCAGTAGGAGGTGGTGGTCCCAGAGGAAAAGGAGGAAACAGAGGAGGATGCAGAAGGGATACCAATATCTCTAAGATCTCGACTGTCATCAAGCAGGCAGGTGAGATGGAAGGGTGGAGTACAGTGATCAAGGGGGGGTTCATGGTACCATACAAACTGATAGCGAAGGTGCAGCAGCTGTGTAACAGATGGAGGGGAACAAGGAGGAAAAGGTGATAGATGCGCAAAAGTCATGATATGAAAAAGATATTGATCCCCGTTCTGTTATCCGTGGTTGGTGGGAGGGGTCAGAGGAAGCAAACTTATATAGTATTAAACTTTACAGCTGCTGCCAGGGCTGTTGTTGCTTGCCCTAAACTATCACATATCTCCTTGCCTGCCCCATTCTAACTCTTTGCCATGTGTTCGTGCCACAGTCACTGCATAGCCATGCCAGCCACACATCTCCTGGCTGCCAGGTGTGTTTCATAGTGCTAGACTTTATTGCAGCTGCCGGGACAGCAGATTGTGGCCCTAAACTGCCACATATCTTTTTACCCGCCCCTTGGTAATGCTTTACTGTATGCGCTTTTGCAACTGCCACTTCACAGCCATGCCAGTCACACAATTCCTGGCTGCCCACTATTTATGACTCTAAACTTCCACACATCTCATTGTGTGCCACAGCCTAAGTTTCCACTATGCTGCTGCTGCCACTGCACAGCCATGCAAACCACACTTCTCCTGGCTGACCGTTGTGATTTATTGTCCTAGACTGTACTTATGCCGGGTCTGCCATTGCTGGCCATACACTGCCAGATGTCTCCCTGTCTGCACTGCCCTAATTGTCTATTGTGCGGCCTCTGTCGCCCCCACTTTACAGTCGCACCAATGACACATCTCCTGGGTTCCCACTGTATTTGATACTGCTAAACTTTACTGCTGCTGCCTAGACTGCCATTGCTGGTTCTAAATTGCCACATATCTCCTTGCCTGTCCCATGCTATCTTGCTGCTTCTGCCACAGACACTACAGAGCCAAATCAGCCACACATCTCCCGACTCTGTTGCATAGTGCTATAGATACTACTGATGCTAGGAAATTTATTTTCTTGAGGGTTTATAAACATGAAACAGCTCCCCAAAAAAGGATAATATATGAAAAGAATTGGTGACAAGTCATAGCTTTTTCACTTTGAAAATAGTACTCCAGTTTTTTTTCTCCCTAAAAGGGGATCATTTTTGGATGACTTGATGAAAAGTATTTGTAATTACCTAATTAATTTGTTACTAGCAAGCCATTTGTGAAGTGATAAAAAGGTTTAATTTTTAATTCTAGTTAAGAAACAATAAATTCTTCAGGTTCAAAACCATACACCTTTTTTAGTCTCGAGAAAAAGAGGATTTTTTTGGGGGGATAAAAAGCCTTTGAAATTTCAATCAGATCAATTTTTCGGGCAATTTCAAAACATCCTCTTATCTCTAATTAAAACATATTTTAAGAAAAAGCATCAAAATTCCAAACCCTGTAGAAATTACTATTTTTCAAATGTGTATACAGCTCACATTAAATGTAATTTAGTAATATTCAGGAGGTAGACATTACAGTAGCTAAATGGTCTGATAATTAATTAAAAAAATTATAGTCATGATCATGAGTATATTTTTGAAATGACTTACTGTTTTCTAAATCTTAGAGTAACATTTTTTTCACATCATGTCATTTTGCAACAATATTATCATTATTACCATTAGATGTTTTTTTTTATATTACATTTATTCCCTTCCTTTTATACTTTTTGTGTCCATCTTTCTTTGTGTACCAGCATTTTGTTCAATGAAGCATAACATGCTTTTTTATATGACATCTCAAGTGTATAAAACAGTCAAAAATGCCTGGTTGCCAAAGTTAAAGAGCAATACATCAGAATGGAAGCCCCTTGGGATATACTTAGGCTTGCTGAAAGTCCTTTTCAACTGAAACTCACAAGGTCTTGCTGTTTTTCTGTAAAAGAATGAATTTCATGGGTAATTATCACTATGAAGATCAAAGCTTTCAAATTCATCCATTAATGACTAATATTACACATGTACGTTTATATTATCACTATGGAGATCAAAGCTTTCAAATACATCCATTAATGACTAATATTACATATGTATGTTTACATCTCAGTATTAATGATGATAATTGTCATTAATAATATATCAACATATTAACACAATTAGCCTAGCTATTTTAACTGTACAGTACATTTTATAGACTCTCGTTTTTTGACATGGCTGTAAATTGGTGTCAGAGTCACTTCATAGCTTCCCCTTGCAAGAAAATATAGTTTTTCCTTATGACAAATACAAGCAATAAACATAGATAGTAATTACAAATATTTTTCTAGATTTAAAACATGAGAATTAAACACAATAAACCAATTTTTTTATTTTTATGTTTTCATTTTTCCTCTCCTTCCAACAGCTATTACAGTTTTATTTTTTTTGTATGTATAGATGTATGAAATTTTATTTTTTGATGGATGAGCTGTACTTTTAACCCCTTCACCACTAAACTATTTTTCATTTCCGTTTTTTTCCTTCCCTTCTTCGACGAGCCATAATGTTTTAAAACATAGCCGTATGAGGGCTTGTTTTTGCGGAATGAGTTGTACTTTTTAATTAAACCATTATTTTACCATATAGTATATTAGAAAATGGAAAAAAAAATTCCAAGTGTGGTGAAATTACAAAAATAGTGCAATTCCACAATTGTTTTTTTTTTATTGACCATGTTTACTATACAGTATGATTAAACTGACCCTGCCAGTATGGTTCTCCAGGTCAGTACAAGTACATAGATACCAAATATGTTACTATTTTCCTGTGTTTAACTGGTGGGAACAAATTCAAAAGTTTGTAAAAAAAATAAAGAAAGAAAAAAATTGCTTTTGATGTCATTTTCCGGGACTCAAAACGTTTTCATTTTTTGGGACCTGGGGTTCTGTGTTGGCTTATTTTTTGCACCCTAGCCTGACAATATTACTGATAACAGAGAGTGATAGAAGAAGGGTCTTAATTCCGCGTCAAGGACTCAATGGATCCAGGAAGAGATTAATGCTTCTTTAATAACATGCACAAGTCTACGCGTTTCTGGAGACACAGCTCCCTTCATCAGGACATTGGCAAGAGAACATGAAATCTGGTTTCAAGTGAGATGGTGAAGTATAAAAGCATGCAATGATGTCATGGAAACACCCATCCTGAAAAAAAAACTTTGAAAGCGGGCGGGATCCTGATCATTCTAGAAATCTGTATGTTCCAACAGTTCCCTGAATATTGAATTATGATCAAAAACAGTTATATACACTTCTACTAACATACAGTCAACATGTACAATAATCCTGACAAAGGAAAAACAAAATAGATATATAATAGATATACTGAACGACATACACGGGGTTAGAACCTGGTGTAAAAGGAAGAAAAACAGCACAATGTCATGGAGGAGTAGAGACATCAACCACAGGACTACCACCCCGAGTCGTAATTTATCATCATCCTAAGGTGATTTCCTATTAGGCAGGCAGCCTAAGGGTATAATGATGGAGCTCAAATTGCTGTCAAGGAATTGCTAGAAGAGAGCGGATGGCCGAGGGCTATGTGTGGAGCATATTGTGGAACCTTCAATGAAATGCAGTACGGAGCTAGTGTCAGAGAGGTGAACAAAGTTCAGAGGCGGGGGGAAAAAACACAACCAAAGTACGTATGCGCAGACTGGTGCTCAGAAAAAAACAGACAAAAATCAGAGAGACACAGTGTCTAACATATAGAAACTCGGGGGATATATATTCACTGGGGGAAAAACTTTATATTGGATGGACCACGGTCAAAAAAACAGCTCATCTATAATAAAAAATGGAGCACGTTTTTTGTATATATATATATTTTTATATTTATTTGGAAGTGTGCATCCGATGTAATAGTATATAAGAATACATCAGAAATACAGATCTTATTACTATTTAAATTATGTGGTGGGGGAGGGAAGGGGGGGGTTAAAAATGACAAGGGGCAAACTAAGCGGTATCCAGGTAATGAATGTAGGAAAAACAGGAACCGGTGCAAAAAGGTAACAAAGTTCAGCGGCGTGGGAAGAATACCCGTATGCCTCCGCGAACAGAAAACTGCAGAAGGGGAGGGATAAACTGAGTGGTACGGGAACAGGTTTCAAAGAACTAGAAACCTCATTCAAACTATAATAAAGTTCAATTACTGGAGGGGGGGATGATAAGATTATAAAAGACTGGATAAGGAAGAAAAAAAAAAAATTCTCATAGTGCAAGAAGGAAAAGTGGTTAAAAAATATATATATTAATTTTTATTATGATTAATTTAATTAATTTTACTGATGCAATTTTTGGATAGATGCAGCAGAAATAATGGCTTCTTATAAATGCTGGCTCGTAGCCGGCGTTCAGAGGAAGTTCGTCATGACAGACACATGGGTCATCAGCGGACACCTGGCCGTCTTGACTAGTGATGAGGGGACCCATTTATATTTAGGTTCACTGAATCAGGACGACCCCAGGAAGAAGTGGTATAGCAAAATGTGCGTCAGGCAGATGGGCAGCAGCACACAGCAACTTTTGTATACTACAGAGAATTAGCCTATTGCCATCTAAAAGCTACTTTCATATACTTGTGATTATCTGTAAGAGTTTAACCTATGCCAAGTAGACTGTTTAGCCACTGCTACTTTTTTCCCCGCAGTATACATCAATTTAATAGCAGCAATTCCAGATCTGACCACTAAATGATGCTATTAACAAGCACATACAAACGTTTATAGGAAATCTGCTACCTAGCACTAGTTTTATACATTAGTAGGTAGGAATTTTCTGTAACATTTGATGAACTGTACATTGTATCTACTCTGTGCTACAGCCATTTTTTGAGGCACCTATTTATTTATATTGTGATGAATTTATTTTTAATCTATTTTTCATTAAAAAATTGTTTGTATTGCCAGAATTACATGTATATATCTACTTTAGAAGTAAGTAGCAAATTACTCCAATGAAGTTTCACAAATGTAACTCTCAACTGGTGGAACTGTAGCAAGGACCGGCCTCATACTTCCACATGTGTTGGTCATGCACCAACATTAACACTGAACAGAGGGCATTACACGCAACTACATCGCTAACGAGATGTCGTTGGGGTCACGGAATTTGAGACGCACATCCGGCCTCGTTAGCGACGTCGCTGCGTGTGAAACGCACGAACGACCGCTAAAGATCAAAAGTACTCACCTAATCGTTGATCGTTGACACTTCATTCTAATCCCAAATATCGCTGCTGTTGCAGGACACAGGTTGTTCATTGTTCCTGAGGCAGCACACATCGCTATGTGTGACACCCCAGGAACGACGAACAACACCGTACCTGCGTCCTCCGGCAACAAGGTAAGCGTGTCTTACCTTCGGCTGTTCTCCGCCCCTCTGCTTCTATTGGCCGCCTGCCGTGTGAGGTGGCTGTGACGCAGCACGAACCACCCCCTTAGAAAGGAGGCAGTTTTCCGGCCACAGCGACATTGCTAGGCAGGTAAGTCCATGTGATGGGTCCTAGCGATGTTGTGCGCCACGGGCAGCGATTTGCCTGTGACGCACAACCGACGGGGGTGGGTGCTTTCACCAGCGACATTGCTAGCGATGTTGCTGCATGTAAAGCAGCCTTTAGTCTGATATTATTGAGACAACATCACATATAGCTAAAATACCCATATCAGTGACCAAAAAAATTGATTTTAACACTTAGTTCCTAGTAAAATCCCTAAAGCTAAGATGCTACTAATCAGACATCTTATTGTAGTGATTGGGATCTTAGTTTCTAGTAACTAGAAATCTGAAAAACCAACATCAAGTAATCAATCACTAACAGGTAGTATTCTTTCTGATGAACCGCAAATATGAGAAAGCACGTTGGCACACTGTAGGATAATTTATCAATATTTGCATTGCACTTCATCATTTATTTCAGTGAGGACCAGATAATGTAATAGGGGAGAATAAATGTTTTAGATCTTATTAGTTGTACTATGGGATTTAACTCAACTAGTATGCTTAGTCCAACAATCCAATATAGAGGGACTAATAAATAGTTGAATGCAATAGAGGTTGAAAAACCTGATAGAATTTAATAACCATATTTATTATCACTAATTGAACCTCATAGGATCATGTGATAGTGGAATAATAATAGTGTATCAATACGTTATAAGAAGCAATTTATGAACATATATAGGTGCTTCCACAGTATATACATAGAGCTTATTCAATATATTGGAGATAGAATTTAATGTACTGCCTATCACATTTATATAATAAACAAGGCAATTGTGTACAGGGGTTTTCCCATAAACAGGTAGTGTATAGTGATGAGCGAGTAACAAAAAGCTCGGGTGCTTGAGGCTCGGGCCGAGCATCCCAAGATACTCGTGTACTCGGCCCGAGCACTGAGCCCAATGTTATCCTATGGGAGACCCGAGTATTTTTATGAAATGACCCCCGGCAGCATGTAGAAACCCTAAAAATGTCACAAAAGTCTCAGAAGAGTGCTCAAATGACATGGCAACAGCATGGGGAAGACCCCTTGAAGCATTTATCACTCAAAAGTCACAGCTGTGAAAAATTTTGTCCGAGTTTTACGCCATTTTTACGGACTCACCAGAAAACCTTTCAAAATGACACCAAAATTAATTTTCATGGCGGAAATGTTAAGGGCACATACACAATAGTGAGATAGAGCTGGTGTATGTTACTTTTTGAGACTATTACATGAAAGATTGTACGTAAAAACATTGTGTGGCACTCCGATGTCCAAAACGCACGTTTTGTGCTTTTTACTAGCGATGTCGGTCATTTTTTTTTTCATTCTATCTCCCGTCGGTCGTTCTCGCTCTGTCGGTCTCTCTCCGTCTTGTCTGTCCCCCTCTCACAGTCTGTCGGTCATTCTCCCCCCTCTCTCTTACTTACCGTTCCCCGATCACTGCCGCGGCGCTGTACAGCTATTCACTAAACTTCGGCGGCTTTTCCTCTTTTGAAAAAGCCGGCCGCTCATTAAACAATCTCGTATTCCCTGCTTTCCTGCTTTTCGGCGCCTATGATTGGTTGCAGTGAGACACGCCCCCATGCTGAGTGACAGGTGTCTCACTGCACCCAATCACAGCAGCCGGTGGGCGTGTCTATACTGTGCAGTGAAATAAATAATTAAATAATTAAAAAAAAGGCGTGCGGTCCCCCCAATTTTAATACCAGCCAGAAAAAGCCATACGGCTGAAGGCTGGTATTCTCAGGATGGGGAGCTCCACATTATGGGGAGACCCCCAGCCTAACAATATCAGTCAGCAGCCACCCAGAATTGCCGCATACATTAAATGCGACAGTTCTGGGACAGTACCCGGCTCTTCCCAATTTACCCTAGTGCGTTGGCAAATCGGGGTAATAAGGAGTTAATGGCAGCCATAGCTGATCGCGCTACTCACCGCCGCACCGGTCAGCTCCACGCAGCAACTGAGGTGAGTATAGCGATCAGCTGAGCTGTCACTGAGGTTAATCGCGGTCACCGCTGGATCCACCGGTGGCCGTGAGTTACCTGACTGACAGCAGCTGATCACCTCAGTTGCTGTGTGAAGCTGACAGGAGCGGTGGTGCATTCTGCAGCTCCTGTCACCTGCATGCAGCAGAGCTAGACGCGACGCTGGAGGTCCGTGGATTACGCCGGACATGGAGGGCTTTGTTGGGGTTAATAAATTGGTGATGAGGGACTTTGTTATTGTTTTTTATTTCTAATAAAGGATTTTTCGGGTGTGTGTGTTTTTTAACTGTAATTTACAGATTAATCATGGAAGGTTTCTCGGGGAGACGCCTGACATGATTAATCTAGGACTTATTGGCAGCTATGGGCTGCCATTAACTCCCTATTACCCCGATTGGCCAACGCACTAGGGTAAATCGGGAAGAGCCGGGTACAGTCCCAGAACTGTCGCATATAATGTATGCGGCAATTCTGGGCGGCTGCTGACTGATATTGTTAGGCTGGGATGCTCCCCATATCGTGGAGCTCCCCATCCTGACAATACCAGGCTTCAGCCGTATGGCTTTATCTGGCTGGTATTAAAATTGGGGGGAACCGCACGCCGTTTTTTTAAATTATTTATTTATTTATTTTACTGCACAGTATAGACACGCCCACCGGCTGCTGTGATTGGGTGAAGTGAGACACCTGTCACTCAGCGTGGGGGCGTGTCTCACTGCAACCAATCATAGGCGCCTGTGGGCGGGGAAAGCAGGGAATATGAGATGGCTGTGTGCAGAGCACAGCGCGCCCGCTGGTATAAAGGCTCGGTCACGCTGTGCGGGCCGGCCAATCACTGCAATTCCACAACTAACAGGGCTGTGACATTGCAGTGGTCTGCCAGCCAATCCCTGCATGAGGGATGGCTCTCAAAAGAGTGCCAACATGCAGGGATGAAGACCACAAGTACAGCACGAGTATCGCGAAATTACTCGGTACCCGCCGAGTAGCCGAGTACAGTGATACTCGTGCGAGTACCGAGTAGTGACAAGCATACTCGCTCATCACTAGTAGTGTATACTGTCTATGTGAGAAATAGAATATATTTGACCCTCTCTCGTACATTTACCGTATTATTGACTATTATTTGTGGCCTAAATATCTCTTCTCTTAACCTTTGTCGGGCTGAATAGGTACAATTGTAACTATTCCGTTTTAAAATTGCATTACATTTTTTTTTCCAAAAGCCGTAGAGGGCTGAAATTTCGTGAAATCTCTGCAGAGAAGGTCCAGAATATATTGGCCACATTTCAATAAAATATCTCCACCCCCTTCCGAGATAAGGGGTCGCTGTTAACGTTGTAAAATTATGTAGCCTGACGAAGGTTAAAAAAAAACAAGAGAAGAGATGATAGTTATAACATAACTGCAGTCAACTTTTGTATAATGTGATAACTAAGCGCTAATCAACTTTTATTTATTTTGAAATATTATTATTTATAGATATATTTATAAGAAAATAAGCATTTTTTTGTTTTAAGAGTAGTATTCCTCTGTAAATATATATGTGCTAATGGGATACAATAAGAGTCAGACTCAATTACTACTTTATTAATAAATCTATTAATAGTGACCAACATCAAATAAAGGGTATACAGTTAGGTCCAGAAATATTTGGACAGTGACACAATTTTCGCGAGTTGGGCTCTGCATGCCACCACATTGGATTTGAAATGAAATCTCGACAACAGAATTCAAGTGCAGATTGTAACGTTTAATTTGAAGGTTTGAACAAAAATATCTGATAGAAATTGTAGGAATTGTACACATTTCTTTACAAACACTCCACATTTTAGGAAGTCAAAAGTAATTGGACAAATAAACCAAACCCAAACAAAATATTTTTATTTTCAATATTTTGTTGCGAATCCTTTGGAGGCAATCACAGCCTTAAGTCTGGAACCCATGGACATCACCAAACGCTGGGTTTCCTCCTTCTTAATGCTTTGCCAGGCCTTTACAGCCGCAGCCTTCAGGTCTTGCTTGTTTGTGGGTCTTTCCGTCTTACGTCTGGATTTGAGCAAGTGAAATGCATGCTCAATTAGGTTAAGATCTGGTGATTGACTTGGCCATTGCAGAATGTTCCACTTTTTTGCACTCATGAACTCCTGGGTAGCTTTGGCTGTATGCTTGGGGTCATTGTCCATCTGTACTATGAAGCGCCGTCCGATCAACTTTGCGGCATTTGGCTGAATCTGGGCTGAAAGTATATCCCAGTACACTTCAGAATTCATCCGGCTACTCTTGTCTGCTGTTATGTCATCAATAAACACAAGTGACCCAGTGCCATTGAAAGCCATGCATGCCCATGCCATCACGTTACCTCCACCATGTTTTACAGAGGATGTGGTGTGCCTTGGATCATGTGCCGTTCCCTTTCTTCTCCAAACTTTTTTCTTCCCATCTTTCTGTTACAGGTTGATCTTTGTCTCATCTGTCCATAGAATACTTTTCCAGAACTGAGCTGGCTTCATGAGGTGTTTTTCAGCAAATTTAACTCTCGCCTGTCTATTTTTGGATTTGATGAATGGTTTGCATCTAGATGTGAACCCTTTGTATTTACTTTCATGGAGTCTTCTCTTTACTGTTGACTTAGAGACAGATACACCTACTTCACTGAGAGTGTTCTGGACTTCAGTTGATGTTGTGAACGGGTTCTTCTTCACCAAAGAAAGTATGCGGCGATCATCCACCACTGTTGTCATCCGTGGACGCCCAGGCCTTTTTGAGTTCCCAAGCTCACCAGTCAATTCCTTTTTTCTCAGAATGTACCCGACTGTTGATTTTGCTACTCCAAGGATGTCTGCTATCTCTCTGATGGATTTTTTCTTTTTTTTCAGCCTCAGGATGTTCTGCTTCACCTCAATTGAGAGTTCCTTAGACCGCATGTTGTCTGGTCACAGCAACAGCTTCCAAATGCAAAACCACACACCTGTAATCAACCCCAGACCTTTTAACTACTTCATTGATTACAGGTTAACGAGGGAGACGCCTTCAGAGTTAATTGCAGCCCTTAGAGCCCCTTGTCCAATTACTTTTGGTCCCTTGAAAAAGAGGAGGCTATGCATTACAGAGCTATGATTCCTAAACCCTTTCTCCGATTTGGATGTGAAAACTCTCATATTGCAGCTGGGAGTGTGCACTTTCAGCCCAAATTATATATATATATTTGTATTTCTGAACATGTTTTTGTAAACAGCTAAAATAACAAAACTTGTGTCACTGTCCAAATATTTCTGGACCTAACTGTATCTGAGACTTAAAGTCTGTTGTGCCTGGCGTCGTTGTTCGCCAGCACAGAACGATCTAAATGGAAGGTGTATCAAAAATTGAAATGAGAGATTGCATAACACTCTGGAATACACGTAGAGCATGGCCTCAGAAAGCATTTTTTCTCCATTTGGAAGGATTGTTACTCCTAGACTGGTAAAGCGTATGCACTATGTGCAAGGGCTGCAAGAAATTATAAGGAGAAACGCCAATACAATCTCAAACACACATAGACTAAGGCATCAGGAAACATTTAGAAAGAGTGGGACTTTTTTGGCTAACAAAAAGGAGTCACAAAGGCCAGACATATGACTTTGATTTAGCTAATGTGGGAAGCAGTTCCCTATGTGTCGGCAGCCCCTTAGTTTCAGACAGATTGAAGCAGGGGTTTCCAACTTTTTAAAATCTCCTTGGAGACTTTAGTCAAAGAAAATTTTTGAACTTCTCCAATCCATTCTGGAGGAAAGAACATCACAAGTCCTTTGTCCACGTATTCACACAAGAGGTGGATTTGAGTCTTTCCCAATTTATGAATGCACCTTTATTTATTTACTAGCTGTAGTACCCGGGCATTGACGGGGATAGTAACTGTCTCTCTGTCTCTCTCTCAGTCTCTGTCTGTCTGTCTGTCTGTCTCTGTCTGTCTGCCTCTGTCTGTCTGTCTGTCTCTTTCTATCTCTTTCTGTCTCTGTCTGTCTCTGTATGTACGTCTATCTCTGTGTGGGTATCTGTCTGTCTGTCTCTCTGTCTGTCTCTGTGTGTCTTTCTCTCTTTCTGTCTCTTTCCCTGTCTGTCTCTGTCTCTATCCATATGTGTCTCTATCCATGTCTGTTTGTCTGCCTGTGCATATCTATCTCTCTGTCTGTCTGTGTCTATCTCTCTGTCTTTCTCTGTATAAGTCTCTCTGTCTGTCTCTCTCTATCTCTGTCTCTCTGTCTGTCTGTCTCTATCTCTGTCTGTGTCTGTCTGTCTCTCTCTATCTCTGTGTCTGTCTATGTATGTCTGTCTCTCTCTATATTTGTATCTGTCAATCTCTTTCCCTGTCTGTCTTTCTCTTTCCCCGTCTGTCTCATTCCAGGTCTGTCTCGTTCCAGATCTGTCTCTTTCCCTGTCTGTCTCTTTACCCATCTGTCTCGTTCTAGGTCTGTCTCATTCCAGGTTTTTCCCCATCTGTGTCTTTCCCCGTCTGACTCTTTCCCTGTCTGTCTCTGTCTCTTTCCTTGTCTCCCTCTCTTTCCCTGTCTCTTTCCTTGTCTCTGTCTCTTTCCCCATCTGTCTCTTTCCCCGTCTGTCCCTTTCCCCGTCTGTTTCATTCTAGGTCTGTCTCGTTCCAGGTCTGTCTCATTCCAGGTATGTCTCTTTCCCCGTCTGTATCTTTCCCCATCTGTCTCTGTCTCTTTCCTTGTCTCTTTCTCTTTACCTGTCTCTTTCCTTGTCTCTGTCTTTTTCCCTGTCTCTTTCCTTGTCTCTGTCTCTTTCCCTGTCTGTTTCCTTGTCTGTCTTTTTCCCCATCTGACTCTTTCCCCATTTGTCTCTGTCTCATTCCTTGTCTCTGTCTCTTTCCTTGTCTCTGTCTCTTTCTCCATCTGTCTCTTTCCCCTTCTGTCTCTTTCCCTGTCTGTTCTTTTCCCCGTCTTCTGTCTCTTTCCCTGTCTGTCTCATTCTGTGAAGATCTAGGCTATGAATCGTTTGTCCAGTATAATAATATTATAATATAATAAGATAATCTGTCCTCTGAATGCTTATGTATTGCCTCTCCACATGTACTTAACTGAAATGTTGAAGGAATGTGTAAACCAAAACAAACTATGTTTTAGGGCTAAATAGAACAGATACTTTGAAAACTGGTTAGACCCATGAATAAGCAAGATTCTTGAGTAGACTCTTGTCCATGCCCAGACACACCTGAATAACTTACTATGGAATGTTGCTGTACAGGAAAAACTGTCCAAAAAGCTGTATAAAATGTTATGATCTTAATGCAGGGGCAGAAGAACACAACTGTGCTTCTCCCAAATAGAGATACATCTCTGAGTGGTAACTTTCCTGATTCATATACATCTGTACAGTTCTGATTTGAAATCCTCCTCTGAGACCATGAGAGACCTGGAGGTCTCCCCCAACAGTTTAGCGCCCAAACTGTGGGGCCCCCATAAGGAGCACACCGATACCTGGACACCCCGATACCTTGGACGTCACGGACCAGGACTTCCCTCCGCTCCAACAAGCCTGATCAACCTATAACCCCGGAAAGTGTTGCATATTGTGTATTCACTGCCGATACGGTTGTTCTTGGAGAGGAGTAGGTGACAGGCCTTGTGTTCCCATCAGAGGTAAAGGTACCCGATTGTGACTTGATGGTGGTGCCTGCTGGGGGTCCAGTAGCTCGAATCCTACCCTGTGGTGTGGATTTCAACTGTCACAAGGGATCCGGAGGATGGCTAGTAGGGGGGGTAAGACGGCAGCAGTTGGGTGTTGCTCATTAGACTGACCCGATCCGTAGTTTGAGGATATGGGGGGGGGATACCAACAGTTCTAGGTTTTTCCCCGTCTGTCTCTGTCTCTTTCCCTGTCTCTTTCCTTGTCTCTGTCTTTTTCCCTGTCTTTTTCCCTGTCTGTCTCTTTCCCTGTCTTTTTCATTGTCTGTCTCTTTTCCTTTCTATTTCCCTGTCTCTTTCCTTGTCTCTGTCTCTTTCCCTGTCTTTTTCCCTGTCTGTCTCTTTCCCTGTCTTTTTCATTGACTCCCTCTCTTTGCCTGTCTGTCTCTTTCCCTGTTTATTCCTTGTCTCTGTCTGTTTCCCTGTCTGTCTCTTTGCCTGTCTTTCTCTCTGACTGTCTCTTTCCCTGTATGTGCTTGTCTGTGTCTGTCTCATTGACTGTCTGTCTCTCTCTTTCTGTCTCTTTCCATGTGTGTCTGTCTATTTTCTTGTCTGCCTCTGTCTGTCTCTTTCCCTGTCTGTGCCTATGTCTGTCTGTCTCTTTCTGTATCTCTCTATAATAATAATAATAATAATAATAATCTTTATTTCTATAGCACCAACATATATTCCACAGCGCTTTACAATTCAGGAGGATCACATACAAACAAGTAACAGTTATAGAAAATACAAAATTTAGAGTGAAAAAAAGACAACCTTGCTCGTGAAAGCTTACAATCTACAATGAGATATGGGGGGGAGCAAGGTACAAGTGCTTATTTACAATGACAATCCAGCCATTTCAAGGAAATGGGGGATAGATAATGGTTTCCTGCACCAGTTGGCCAGAACCTTGAGATGCATTTGGGTGCCATGGAGTTTGACATGGAGTTATGTTGTGAGAAGTTGTAGAGGGACTATGTGAATTGAATCTGATTAGGGAGTGTGATAGGCCGCCCTAAAAAGATGCGTCTTTAGGGTGCGTATGAAGCTGAGTAAGTTGTGATTTGTCCTAACGTCTTGGGGTAGAGCGTTCAAGAGGGTTGGTGCAGCTCGGAAGAAGTCTTGGATCCAGGAGTGGGAGGTTCAAATTAGTGTGGATGTTAGTCGAAAGTCGTTTGCAGAGTGTAGAGAATGGGTGGGGTAATAGACAGAGAGGAAGGAGGAGATGTAGGGGGGTGCCGCACTGTCGAGAGTTTTGTGGGTGAGAACAAGCAATTTGAATTGGATCCTATGATATATGGGCAGCCAGTGCAATGACTGGCACATCTTATTACCTCCCACATAAGCTTCTTATATAAACAATGTCCTTTGTTCCTATAGCACCCAATCACAACTCCTATTAATAACCTGTAGCAGCCCCGTTGCTCAGCTTTAATGGAGGCAGTTTATTTGGAGAGTAACTGTAAAGCATGGGGTTAAATTTTCCTGTCAAAATATAGTCTATGACATTCTGTGAGTCACATGGTGTGTCTGTGCAAAATTTCGTGATTGTAAATGTGATGGTGCGGATTTCTTTAGCGGACATACATACACATACACACACACACACATACACACACACACACACACATGCATACATACATACACTCAGGTTTGTATATTAGATTTTACATGTAGTTGAGGCAAATGTGAGGCTCACAGGCTGCAGTCACTGTTCCCTCCCTGCTTAAGTTGATTCTGTGGGTTTTTAGTGCCTCCGGGGGCATAATAACTAATAGGTGCATGTGCCTGTCAAATTAAAATGCTGACAGGCTGATTGTTCTCAAATTTAACAAGGCCAGGGTTTGGCTCTCACAGACTGCATTCCCAGCTCCTTTCATGCTTAAGTTGAATCTCTGGGTTTTTAGTGAGGATGGGAGCATAATAACTCATTGACCCATCCCGTCAACTGAAAATGCTGATAGGTAGAGATAAGAGGACAGGAAAGTTCAGTGCTCGTCTTCAATTTCGATGTTCTGGTGCTTTATATATATGACTTGGGGTTTTACTCATCACTGGGTCAGTGGTGGAGAGGGATGTCGTGGTGGCCTGGCTCAGTTCTGTGGTCCCTTCAGTGTCAATAAAAGATGAAGGTGTTGGGGATGTTGGGAGTAGTTGTCTCATTACGCCACCTGTGGTATGCAGCTATGGGGGAAGCCGCCACTGCAGAGGGTCTCTCTTTTCTGGGGTGGATGGTAACGCAGATTGGGTGCTTCAGCTCTCTATAGGTAGAGCTAGGCCCCAGAGACGATGATGGGGGTGATAGTCTATGGTGTTGTAACGTTGGGGTGCAGGACTGAGGACACCAATAATAACTGGACAACACAGGGCTGTAATTTCCTTTACCTTGACTTGGCAGTTGTTATACAGGCCCGGGAGTATGTTCCAGAAGATGATGGTGGCCCGGTCAGCCTGGAAGCAACGAGGGAGTTCACCTTGCCGAATGGGTTGGAGGCCTTCGTTATAGCGCTTCGGTGTATGGGTCTCTGTGGCTTGGTGCCCTTCAGTGACCCTCTTTTTGGGTGTCGTTGTCTGTCCTTTCCTTATGTAGGGCAGCGTGGGCCTGTCAGGGGCTCTTTTGCTGCTGCACCTCCAGGCTTTCTTTGGGCCAGGGGACTTGAAATCGCCTGCCCTCCGGGCTTCACTGGTGGGGCTTAAGCACCCAATCAGTCTAGGGCCCCGGAGCCCTGTTCTTGCGCTAGGTCCAGAGAGGGCTCAATCTAACAGCTCTCCTCAGTGATCGTGTGCACTGCTCTCTTAAACTGTTCTGTTGATTTCACTTTCAGTGTGTCCTTGTGTGTGAGTTCTAACCCCTCCCCAGACCAGAATGCACAGGGAGGTTCTCCCTAAACCAGGTCTTGAGGTCCCCTTCTGGCCTGAGTTAGGAAGTGTTGTATGCACACTTACCACTGTTTCCAAGCATAGTATCGCCCCCGGTGAAGAGAGTGACGCCACTGTGGCTCCCATGACCACTGGGGTGCTACATATGCTAACCACTTGAATGGTAATCACTGTGCTCGAGTATCTTTGGTGCTCAGCCCAGTGCTTCGCATTCAGGGTAAAAACAGAGCTATTGGATGTAGTATGTACAAAAAACTGGAAAAAAAATTAAAAAACCCTGCCCGCCCTCAGAAGTGCTCTATTTATGGCTGACTGTATGTGGGGGGAGAGGTGAACTGCCCAATCAATGACTTACAATATGGTTCAGGTCAAGCCTGGGACCAGAACTGAACTTTATCTAAAATTCAGCTGAAACCTCAGAATCCGAACAACGGCAGATCTGCATATGTCTACTGACAGGCTGACTATTCTCAAAATGAACAAGACTTGAATTGGCCCCGACTTCTCAAGCCCAGCAGAGGACATCAGTTGAACATAAAGCCAATTCAAATGTTCTTTTTTTTTCTGGTCTATTCCCATGCTTTTTTTCTTCTGGTCCATTCCCATGCACCCCTTCAAATCAAAAATAGGTTATACGGTTTAGGTTTCTTACTTTTCTTGTCCTCCTCCTTTCCGACAGCCACAGAGACATCATGCAGCACTCATTCAGAATTTTTAGAGGGCTAGCAGGTAGGCCTCAATCAATTTTTAGATTGCCAAAAGCCGGCCCTCACTCAATTTTTTGATGGGGAGCAGCTGTGCCTCACTCATAATTTTTAGAGGTCCTGCAGCTAGCCCTCACTCATAATTTTTAGAGGGCAAGAAGTTAGCTCTTGGTACTTGATCCTCAGCAGCCACTATTTTTCCCTGTGTGCCATCCCTGACTTACACCAGCATGTGTCCTATAACCTCACCGGTGCCCTTACTGATGCAGTTACTGGGTAGGCCCACTTAACCACTGACACATGGACAAGTGCCTTTGGCTAGGGAGGCTACAGTGACCTGACGGCACAATAAGTGAACCTTGTGTAAGTCCATGGCAGAGTGTGACTCTGGGACAGCATATGTGCTACTGACATGGCTTCAGTTCCATTAGGGTTTCCCCCACCTCCTACACCTGTTGCTGCACCCCCTACTCTTCCTCCATCTCCAAATTGTCATCTCCGAGCATGTCGTCCATATCAGTTGCAAGCAGTAAGCACTGCCTTGATGATCGGCCACAGGTTATGGTAAAACTTATGTCTTTAGGTGACACACAGCATACTGCCTCAGGGTTGTTGAAAGGTGTAAAAGACCATATACCACTGTGACTGTCAATGCTTAATGTACAACCAGGCATAGGGTGTGTGATAATCACCATGACCTAGGGATGGCTCTGAAGCTTGGCAAGCTCGTACATGAAGCAGGCCAGACCAACGTGCAGAAATTAGGGGTTTAGCACTTTCTGGAAATCTTCCCAGACTTCCCTGAGTTACTTGCAAAGGTACACGGCTTATATACACTAATTATGTCCTGCAGTCTTTCCCATGACCCTCATATTATACACATTTTGGCAAAAATTGATGACTAGTTTTTCATCCTTCTTGACCACTACAAGGACATTTCTCCTTCCTAAGGTGGAGAGTACTAGGAAAATGATAGAGTACCTAACTGACGCTACCAGTGCCCACCTTGATTCCTTTCTGTTGTACAACTATTGAGCTTTCGATCTGGACACGTTGCATGAACTGTCCCTCTATGCCCTGTAGGTGTTGTCCTGCTCTGTCGCTAATGTTTTGTCTTTAATGCCACCGGGGGCATAATAACTGGTCAACTGAAAATGCTGGAAGGCTAAATTTTCTCAAAATCAACAAGGCCTGGATTGGCCCCCGACTTCTCAAACACAGCGAATAACAGCTGCGGAATATAAAGCAAAATCAAATGTTCTTTTTTCCTGTTGTATTCCCAATGCACCCCTTCCCACTCAAAAAAAGTACATGGTTCATGTTTTTTTTCTGATATTCTCCTCCCACACCATGTCAATAGGGTTATCATGTGCCCATCACTCTACATTTTTTGAGGGCCATCACCCGGTCCTCACTCATACCTTCTAGAGATAAGCAGGCGGCCCAAACTCATAACTTTTGGAGGGACAGCAGGTGCCCTTCAATCAATTTTTAGTTATCCAGCAGCCGGCCCTCCCTAATAATTTATAGAGGGCCATCAGCCGGCCCTCACTCATAATTTTGTGGTGGCTAGCAGCTGGGAAGATCCTTTTCCGCTCTAAGGTCTCCCATGTCTGGCCAACACTGGACTCACTTCCCTTCCAAGTCTCTTTTTAGAAAGGCTTCACCCACCTTCCTGTGTGCAGATCTCTGTCAACACAAATTATTTTTGTTGATCTTACTCCCTTTTAAGGTCCAGTCACACATAACGAGTTTGTGAACGAGATCGCTACTACGTCACATTTTCTGGATCGTATATGAGTCGTTGTTGAAATCGCATGTTGGGTGTCACACATAACGAGTTTATGAACGAGCATGCGTCCCGTATAACGATCTTTCAAATCGCTGGGACCCTGTCACACAGCTACTATGTTAACGATTCCAATCCCATTAGGGGCGTAGTAAAATGCAGTGAGTCACGTAGGCGTGCATTTGCATCGCCTTTTCCGCTTTCATTGGCGGCCAATACTGCGTTCTGATTGGGCGGCCGGGCGGGCGTCGCCTTTTCCACACCCTCCGCTCTGATTGATAATTCCAATCCCATTATGCAGTGAGTCACGTAGGCGTGCATTTGCGTCGCCTTTTCCATACCCCCCTCCGCTTTCTTGGCGGCCAATACTGCGTTCTGATTGGGCGGCCGGGCGGGCGTCACCTTTTCCACACCCTCCGCTCTGATTGATAAGGACCCTGTCACACAGCTACTATGTTAACGATTCCAATCCCATTATGCAGTGAGTCACGTAGGCGTGCATTTGCGTCGCCTTTTCCATACCCCCCTCCGCTTTCTTTGGCGGCCAATACTGCGTTCTGATTGGGCATGCAGGGGGCGTATCTAGCGGTTAAATTTTGGATCGCGTCACCCTTTGTCACTTCTTTTGCGCTTTGCTTTGAGATAGAACCTGCGTCTCCACCCTGATTCCTTCGTCCATTGTACCCGGTCGCTTTGTTGGTGTGTTTTTCGGATCGAAGCCGCAGCTGCACCTGGAGTATCCTTGCAGTGCTCTCGAGTGTCGGTGAGATCGTATTTGCGATTCCGCTTGGATTCTACATTGATATACACTTCTTTGAAAAGGTAGGTCTTTTTTTTTGTTGGGGGGGTGGGCTTTTTTTTGAATAATGTTCTTGCTGTTAGATATATGTTAATATTTATTATGTGAGTCGATTGCTGTTAGATATATGTTAATATTTATTATTGCTGGCTTTTATCTGTGTGTGTATAATGCCTTTTAAAGAGGGGTCTCTCCATAGTGCTGTTTGTAATGTGTCCTATCCTAGCATTGCTGGCTCTTTTGTCTCTCATTAAATAAAATATAGAAATGTGGCACTCCTTCTATAGTCGCTGGTGCTTGGATAGGGTCCCACCCCAGATCAAAAAATGAAAAAAATCCAGCACTCAAAGCATTTAACTGAAATTGTTTTATATTTTATTCATGGATCTGTGTAATTATTAAAGACGTTTCGGTCATCCGACCTTCATCAGTTTACACAGAAAAGGTTCTGTAGAAATATATGAAAAAGCTGGACCAGAGGAAAAAGCTGCCCGTTCGGGTCTGCAGTCAATGTCACATACTGTCTACAGAACCTTTTCTGTGTAAACTGATGAAGGTCGGATGACCGAAACGTCTTTAATAATTACACAGATCCATGAATAAAATATAAAACAATTTCAGTTGAATGCTTTGAGTGCTGGATTTTTTTCATCTTTTGTCTCTCAGCTACAGCCGCCATTTTGTGTTTCTGCCACACATAGGGGCGGCCATTTTAGTCTCTGCCACACCATAACCAAAAATTGTGATCGGTTTATTGCAACTTCTTTTATGTTTACATATAAATTTTTCATTCTTTATTTCAGATGGCTTATTATAACAAAGAAGACTTTGTGCGTGAGCTGCTGGATTTGTATAAATCACTGCCCTGCTTGTGGAGAATCAAATCCACAGAATATTCTGACAGAATAAAAAAACAAGCCGCCTATGCCCAACTGGTGGAGCTTTTTAAAAAACACAGTGGAGGCGAGGCGGTGGATGTCAAAGTAGTAAAAAAGAAGATACAAGGCTTGAGGACTGTATATAAGAAAGAAGCAAATAAGGTGGACAAATCAAAAAAGTCAGGGGCCGGCACTGACCAGGTATATGTTTCTCCCTTGTGGTATTTCAATCTCCTGGAATTCACAAGGGACCAGGAGCTACCACGAATGATGGAAAGCTCCTATCAAAGAAACGTAGACCTGGAAGCAGACATTGCAAACGATGACATCCCGATCGATGACAACACCTCCGCTGTTGTAGATGTAAGTACCTTATTTGCTTCACGGTACATAGTATTCAAACTTTTTATGTACATGCCATTGAGGAACACAAAATAGTAACTTATTGTTACCATGATTTATTGTGCAGTTTGGAAAAGTTATCCCTTCCAGTTCAGATAAGTACACTCCAATACAATTTTGTCACACTGTAATTAAATTTACTAACTATTAATGTATGACTTTTAATTAACATTTATTTTTCTGTTCCCGCAGAACCCTCAGACAGATATGGTGAGGCCCCAATTGAATGAGAACCCCACCACATCGAGCGAGCCTATTGTGGAGGATAATGAGGCACCTGCACCCTCTGTTGAAATGCGGCGAACACATTTACGCAAAAAGAAGGCCAACACCCCTGTGACATCCGCTGAATTTTATTCTTTGGCAACCCAACTGCTATCACAGCCAAAAAACACTCCAGTGGATAGCTTTGCCGCATTTGCATCGGACAGACTCTGCAAATTGGATTCCACACAGAGGGAGCAAGCCGAGAGACTGATGTTGGAAGTCCTAAGAAAGGCAGGCCGAGGAGAACTTGATGACAATGACACGATATGCAAGTTGAACCAGCCCTATCATTCTACTCCATGGATTCCTCGCCAGCCCCTGCAAAGTACACCAAACAGGATGCATCCACCACGCTTGCAGCTTGACCACCCCCCACAGTATCCCCCCCCACAGTATCCCCCCCCACAGTTTCCCCCCCCACATTATCCCAGGTATTCAAATGATTCATTTTTAAGCCAACTGTCATCTCCCACCCGGCCTGAATATGTCAACCAATATGAAGAGGGCAACTAAATTTTGTTATTGTTGTTGTTTTGTTATTTGAGATTAATTTTAATTGATTGTTATATTTTCATTGTAATAATAAATTTATGTTGGTTCAATCTTGCTGCCTGCGTTACTTAATTCAGCATATGGTTGTGATGCCCTGGCAAAACACGGTAGTTACAGAGATTGTACCATACTCCACCCTCATTGGCATACCACCACACAACCCCCACACTCATGTACAGCAAACAACCAGTAAAGCCTAGTCATCCCCTCGTGGATAATGGGATTGGTGCATCTATACAGATGCCTACATGTAATATGATGTTTGTGAGTGGTGAGTTTGTGAGTGGTGATAGCTGTTAACTTGCTTTATGCAATGAGACATACCAAACAGCAGATATCAATTTCAAATTTTTTATAACACATGTATATGTACACAATACCAAAAAAAAAAAAAAACGTTAGTTGCTGCTGCCCTCCCCTTGTCCAGCCACATAACGTGCCAGCAGCGACGCATGCCTCTCCACTTTGGCCATCAGCCTCCTGTGTGCTGACATAATCCTTCTTTGGGAGGACATGATTTCGGCCAAAGTGGGTATGCCTATGGAGGGAATGGTAAAATTAATAAATCATAATTTTTATTTCTGCTTATTATTACAAAGTAGGAGATTCATGACTTACGGTTATCCCCCTCGTCCGATAAAGACTCACTTATGGAGCCTGGACTAGCATCTATGAAAACAAAAAACACTTTATAGTACTCAACAGCTTTTTGTTTTGTACTTTATATGGCGTTATGTGGGGGCCAATATTGTATTTGGAGAACTAGATATGAGGGGGGACAAAAATACAAGCAGGAGATGGAATTTTTTTATGCTGAGGGAAAAAGACCCACTACCCACAGCACCCGGCTTTGCCATGCTCTCTCTGATATGGGAAAAGCTGGGTGGTGAGGGAATGATGTTTTGCCAAGCATGGCGAAGCTGGGTGCCAAGGACAAGAGGTATATCAGAACATATGAAAACTGTGTGCTGATAGAGGGTTGTCAGTTCATGGGAAATCTTGGTGTAGAGAGCCTACTGTCTGCGTAATTTCACTGTGTCCCGAGTGTCAGTGTAATTAGCCCGTACCACAAGTGTCGGTGTATCTATCGATCTATGCAATAGATCTCTATATATAGATCTGTTACATATTATATATATATAATCTATATATATATTATATATATATATATATAATCTATCTATCGTTCAATGCAATAGATCTCTATATATATATCTATTACATATTATATATATATATAATCTATCTATCGATCTATTACATAGATCGATATATTATATAAATACTTTTAATGAATTAAAAGAAAAAAAATATATATATATATATATATATATATAATAAATATATATACATTAAAATATATATATTTATTATTTAAATATTATCTGTATATATTTATTTTTATAATTATATATATATATATATATATATATATATATATAATTAATATATTATATATTTTTATAATTATATATAGATATATATATTATTTATATATATATTATATGTATATATTTATTTTTATTATTATATATATCTAAATATATTTTTAGAATTTTATCTATATATCTATATATATATATATTTATATATATTTTATATGTATTATATATATATAATCTATCGGTCTATAAAATAGATTATATATATAATTTTAATTAAGTAAAAGGATATATATATCATAAATATATACATTTAAATCTATATATTTATTATTTATTATATATGTATATTTTCTTATATTTATATAGAATTAATATGAATTATATATATATTTAATTTAAAAATATATATATATAGATATATATTATTTATATATGCATTATATATTTATATATTTATTTTTATAATATATATATATATATATATATATATATATAGATAGAT
Source organism: Anomaloglossus baeobatrachus (assembly GCF_048569485.1). NCBI lineage: Eukaryota > Metazoa > Chordata > Amphibia > Anura > Aromobatidae > Anomaloglossus > Anomaloglossus baeobatrachus. The sequence continues at coordinate 387,576,908 of NC_134356.1, read as the reverse complement.
ATAGATATATAGATATATATATATATATATATATATATATATATATATATATATATATATATATAAATATATATATATATATATAATTATATATAAATAGATATATATTTAAGAACACCATTATACGTTGCCAAGGCACACTCATCTGCGCCTACCTTGGTTTTGTAACTCTGCTTGTATGGCAGAGATCCGGGCACTGGAGCGGTACCGCAGATCCGCTAATTTTTTGCGGATCTGGGCGCAGGTGCGCTCCAAATGAAATCTCCTCCTCAACCCACGTTGGATCCTGCGCAAGACCGCTTTCTTATGGAGAAGTGGATGCTCTTGCGCCTCACGGCAATCATAATCGCGAGCATCCACTTCTCTAATTAGGTAACGGACCTCCGCCTCTCCCCAAGCTGTTGCCCTCCTGAGTGCCGCCATTGTTCGCTGGTGTGTCTGCGTAGCAAACGCAGTTGCGTCACCCGCGGTAACGCCTCTTCACATCTGATTCGACGGATAGCGTCACGTGAACGCTAGCTCCAATCAGATTGGGGTGGACGTTGTTGATCCTGCTCCAGCCAATGGCCGCCGATATTACATCTTCGGCCATGGCTGGATTGTTGATTTGTGAAATATTACAATTGCTATGATTGAAGGTGAAAGTGCGACGCACTTTTAACAAAACAGAATGATCTTTGCTGCAGAAATGAGATCGCGCCATGACGCAAATGCTGTGTCAAGGGGTCGTGGTATCACACACTGCGAGCGCACATACAATTATAAAAAATCGAAAAAGAGATGTCGTTTGAAGGTTTCGGGGACGCACAAACGTCCCCGTTTAAAAACCCCAAATGAAAAGCAATGTTGAAGTTAAAAGTGAACATTTTACTTTTAAACCCAAAAACAAATTTTAGTCATACCATTGAGCATTTCTACTATGGTATCAAGATAAAATTCACCATAAAATATATTGTGCAATTTCTTCTTAGTGCACCCATATGTAATATTGAAATCAACTGGTTTGGCACATATTTTGGCACGCTGTTGTTCGCTACGCTCACTCTCAATGTGCGATCCGGAGCAGGAGGCCCAATGATAGCGGTGATGACACCCGGTGCCGGGCCGGACTAGTCTGGGGGTCGTAAGTGGTTGCCGGAGTCATGGCTTCAGTGGGGGTGATTGTAGTTTATATTCGTGACGCCACCTTAATCCGCCGCTGCTGTATGGGGCCTCCGGGGGTGATGTAACGGCAGCAATGGTGGTACTGCTCCCCACAGTAGCCCTTAATAGTGAATGAATGACAAACAAATCTTGTGGAAAGTAAAAACAACTGTTTATTAAAGTAATCATTTTGCAAAAATGACATTTTAGTATAAATGTGATGAACATAACAATACAAGTAACCATATATTTTAAAATTAGTATAAATGTGATGAACATAATACAAGTAACCATATATTTTAAAATTAAGAAGGGAAGTTTCTAAAACAAATCAATACAAGAAAATAAAACTCAGCATAATAAATGTGCTCAATACAAGTTTATCTAATGCTGCCACGTAATTGCACCAGGACCATTAAAATATTGGCAGTACTTTTCTCGACAGGCCTTCGCATCATCGGTATTTCTGCCGGGCGCCAATGGTTGAAGTCCTGCGATTGCGGGATCTTCAGAATGCCATTCGCCAAGCACCACTTCGCCATTTAAGTCATCAGAGTCTACAAAGCCTGTTGGACAGTACGTAATAGCATCTCGCCGTCGAAGAAAGTTGTGAAGGGCGCAACAGGCCAAAACAACTGCGTCTATTGATGGTAGACTCAGGTTAATTGGTGTGTGGAAAACGCGGAAGCGATTTGCCATTATCCCAAAGGCATTTTCCACAACCCTGCGTGCCCTTGATAATCTGTAATTGAACCTTTGTCTTTCTGCCGTTAGACTTTTCTGGGGGAATGGTTTCATGAGATTGGGATGAAGTGGGAAGGCTTCATTGCCCACAAATACAAAGTTAAGGTTTGCGGTAGTGTCAGAGTTGGGGGGCAAGTGCAGTTCACCATTTTGCAAACGTTCACCAAAGCCTGTGTGTTCTAAAACCCCACCGTCAGAAACCCTGCCATTCATGCCAACATCAACAGCAATAAATTCGTAATTGGCATTCACAAGGGCCATTAGGATGATGCTGAAATAGCCCTTATAGTTATAAAAATAGGAGCCGCTGTTCAGTGGTTGAGTGATCCGCACATGTTTCCCGTCCAAAGCACCACCACAGTTTGGGAACTGCCAAAGGTGTTCAAAATCGGAGGCAATCTTAAGCCATTCCTCCACAGTTTTGGGGAACTCAATGTAGTTACGCAGACTGTGGAAAATTGCTCTACATGTCTCCGGAATAAGAACGCTGAGCAGGGACCTTGAAATTGCAGAAGAAAAATGTAAGTCTTGCAGGGAGCGTCCGGTGGCCAGGAAATGCAGCGTGACTGCCAATCTTTCATCTGCCGGGATGGCAGCACGCATCGCTGTATTCTTGCGCTGAATAATTGGCGTAACTCTTTCGAGTAAAAGGCTAAATGATTCTTCTGACATCCGCAGAAAATTGCGGAAATCCTGAGGATTATTTTCCTGCAGCTCTCTTAGCAGTTGCATGTGGGAGTATTTGTACCTCTTCTGCAGCCACTCTCTGGTCCACATGCGGCGCTTTCGTTTGGAACGCCTCTGTTCCACTTCACGTAGCCGACCGGCCTCAAACATCAATGCAGCACCCAGCACAACACGCTGCATGTCGTTCATGTTGTCCACACTGCAAAAAAACATGTAAAGATGAGAAAAGTTGCTATAAACCAATCACATTTTTTGGGGGGGTGTAAAAGAGACACTAAAATGGCCGCCCCCATAGAAGTGCACCAGTTCTAACTGTGTCAGAGAAACAAAATGGCGGCTGTAACTGTGTCAGAGAAACAAAATGGCGGCTGTAACTGTGTCAGAGAAACAAAATGGCGGCTGTAACTGTGTCAGAGAAACAAAATGGCGGCTGTAACTGTGTCAGAGAAACAAAATGGCGGCTGTAGCAGAGAGACAAAATAACCAGCAATACTAGATAAGGACACATAAAAGGACGATGGACGCACAAAAGGGAATATGTATACAGATAACAACCAACCACTTTCATGATCCGCAAAAATAATTACTATCTATTAACACAAATACTTTCCATACTATAACAAAAACATGGAACAAGTAACATAGACTTTACGAAAATGACTTACCACGTCCAGAAAATGCAGCCGTCTATGCTATCTATTAATAATCGCAGTTTCGATCCTCACAGCGACACGCTCGGGAACGAATGAGGGATATACAAGTGCAGATGCGGCTTTGATCCGAAAACCAAGCAAGCGGGAACAAAGCACGAATGAATCTGTAATACAGCGACACGCTCGGGAACGAATGAGGGAAGATGCAGCTTTGATCCGAAAACCAAGCAAGCGGGAACAAAGCACGAATGAATCTGGGTGTAGTCACAGGTTTGCTCCTAGAAGACTCAAAAGGGAACAAAGCATGAAGCGATACCCAATCAGAGCGCAATAGTGTTCTCATTGCTAACCAATCGTTGCAGAGAGGGGGCGCGGAAATGGCGACGTAACTACACACTATTGTTCTCAGCGCCAACCAATGGGCGCAGAAGGGGCGTGGAAACGGGGACGCAACAACACACCTTCGTGCATCTCATCTAGGTCGTCAACGAAATCGTAAATAGGGTGTCAAACATACAGATTCATGCAGCCCAGCAGGACTCCAACGAGCCAAAAATTGCCCAAGCTGTTCGGCATCAATCAGCGATTTCGCAGCAGGGGGTGAATCGTTGGTACGTGTCAAACATGACGATATCGCAATAGAAGTCGTTCTTGCGTCACAGAAACTGTGACGTAGTAACGATCTCGTTTTACGATCTCGTTATGTGTGAAGTGGCCTTTACTTGTCTGCTCTTAAAAGATTTCCACAACAGATTAACTAACTGGAAAAGCAGTCTCTTTCTCTGCACTCTACCCTCTCCCACAGTGAGTTAATCACTAATCTCAAATCTTAACTGTCTCTGATCCTGCAGTCTGTTGCTGGGTAGACTTAACCATCAATGCAATTCTATGCAAACAGTATAATACCTTACCAACTCTGATATACTTAACTCTATAGCAACATACGTTATACATTAATACAATACCTTTCACATGGCAATGCGCAACATTATGCAGGTAAACATTAACTCTATCTTAACCTATATCCAGCAAACCCAAATAAACTTTACACATCACAATTAACATTACATCAATATAATTGCTGTCTTCAAAGGGGAATGTAACACCCTATCCACCTCCTTACATTCTTCATCTCTTTAATGATGGTTATCCTCAACAATCCAGAAACCTGTAAGACACCAATTTACACCACAAAAATCACATTTAACACACCAGTCTTTTCTTTTCCGGAAGACAGTATCCTCTTCTCCTTTGTGTCATCATGACCCTCGTCCTCGTTTAGGTCCTACTCATCTATGAAGTTCTTTAAATCAAAGGGGCCTTAGGATAATACAATATTTAGCCCTTTCAGTCCCAGGGTTCAGTCCTTTTTTTTCACCCAGTTTGGACATAAGGTGTTCATCCCTCCTCTCCCAACAACAGACCAGAGGAAAGGGACAGAGTCAATGGTTGATCAGCCAAAGTTCTGATGTGGCAACAAAGTCCACGGTTAATGGGGCAAAGTTCTAAAATGGGAGAAAGTCCATAAGTGAGGGTGTTACCTCTGTAGTCACATCTGCACCCTTAAAAACAGCAGAAATGGGTCAAACGGGCCCAACAAAAAATACAATAAAAAATAAATATCAGCCTATAAGGCTCAGTTAAGACTCATTTGACCTTAGGGGTGAACAGAAGTAGTCCATTTTTTATATAACAATGCACACATGTTCCTTAGAGCCACAAGGAGTTCTCAAACAGTCACTTAACAAAGGCTCTCTGCCCTTAAATTTGAGTCTAAATGACATGACTGGTAGTGCTCTACAAAACTGGCCCTTCATCTTAACATATAAGGAGAAGGGCTGCACACCTGTGACAGTGCAAGGGGAAAAAATGTAAAGCAGAAACTGCTGTATGAATACTGACATGAAAAATACAATAGCTATATGTAAATATGACAATGGAATCTGCATAACTGCCATGAACTAAAGGAATAAGGAGAAATGTAGCTATTGAATTGATCAATGCAACAGAACCCCAACACCTCGTCACGGTATTCTCTTACATTGGGGTCCCTAGCTAATGTGTGTCCTCTCTTGCTGTTAAAAAAATTACCGTGTATGGGAAGCTAAGACCCAGGCTATATATGTATAATGTGGACTGGCAATACGTGTGGGTGTGGCCGGGTTCACAAACGAAAGACTACAAATCAATTAAGAATAACGACTGGCACACCATAATCCATGATCCATGAATAAGACATTATGACATAGCAATGTGTCGAAACGCGTTGGATATAATCTGATGTAAGATCTTTATCTGCTGGATGCCATTCCTATGCATTTTTAATGTAACGCAATAAAAATAATTATTTTAACCACAAAAAAAACGCCTGGATCCGCTGGATATTTTGCTTTTTCTTGAATTGTGGACATCCTGACCTAGGATTTTCCATGCAGGATCAAGTGGTAATTGTCCTGTGTATACTGCAAGCAGTGAGATCTGGTTCATATGTTAATCTCATACACAGAACCTCCCTAAGGCCCTGTGCACACTAGAAAAAGGATTTTTCTCAAGAAATTTCTTGTCTGAAAGACAATCTGAAAGAGTCTGAAAGATTAGCACATTTGAGTTAAAAAAAACTTACAAATAACGCACCGAAAAACGCATGCGTTTGTAAAGCATTGGTCCCGCGTTTTTTCTACCAATATCTATGGCAAAATTCGCAGGTACCTGCAGAAAAGAAGTGACATGCACATTCGTTTTCTCAAGAAATTGTGCAGAAAGAATTTTCTTGAGAAAAAAACCGCAGTGTGCGCACAGCTGTTTTTTTTTCCATAGGTTTTGCTGGGGAATGTCTGCAGAAAGCTTACAACAATTTTTTCAAGAAATTTCTGCAGCAAAAATAAACGTGGGTAAAAACGCAGTGTGCGCACAGGGCCTTAGTGGCATTAGCGTATTGCCTTCTTTGCTAACCTCCTTCAGCGGCATTAGCGTATCACCTGCTATGCAAACTATCACTTTTATTTAAAATAATCTCTGGAGGCCGAGATGTCTTCCAGGCAGCACTCACCCTATAGCCTGGAAGAGCTCATTTACATAAAGTAAGAAAAGATGATTTATCCACAAGGCTTCTGATACGAGGCAGACAGGTAAGACATTTTTCAGCATTCTATAACCTGTATGCCCATATTAATTGGTTAGATAGGTGAAATGTGGTGTCAGATTTCCGTTAACCTTTCCCCCAGTACGAAGCAAACATCATATTACCTTTTCAACACTGCTGTACATAACACCTGTTACATCATACATTATTCTCCGCCAGTGTAAATGAAGACCAAGGAGGGGCTGGAGCTGTACTTCTGTAAGTATTCGAAGGCGATTATAACTTAATTTGCTATTGTTTAATGTGCCAAACCACAGAACAAAATTTCGATTGGTCAAATACTTTTGTTAAAAAATTAGATGGAAGGCAGTTAAGATTGGAGATGAGCCACTCCCCTAGTGGAGTTCGGTTCGTCGAACGGCGGTGTGTTCGTCGAACATCTGATGAAAGTTCGATGAACACCTTCGAACCCCATTGAAAACAATGGCAGGCAAACACAAACATACAAACACCTAGAAAACTCCTTCTAAGGTGTCCAAAAGGTGACAAACAACTCAGAAGACACCACAAATACATGGAAAAGTGACAAGTACATATACTCATGCTGAAAGAAAAGAGCTGGACGAGTAAAAGGAGAAGACACAGAAATAGGCATGTAATGCCCTTCTAAAATCCTGAAAAACAAAGCAGAGGGAATCCAACAAGAGTCTCAATTTTTTCAAAATATTGGGCCACAGACACCACTTAAGTGGCATTAATTGTCCCACAGTTGCAAACTTAACATGTTGATTTGCATGAAGCACAATCAAAAATGCACAAGCCTTTACTCTCCCCAGGATGACACAGGGGTAGAAAATTCCTTGCGGATCCATGACTTGTTCATCTTGATGAACGATCATCTAAAACACAGCAAGGAGATTCCAACAAGAGTCTCCATTTTTTAAAAAAATTGGGCCACAGACACCACTTAAGTGGCATCAATTGTCCCACAGTTGTAAACTTAACATGTTGATTTGCATGAAGCACAATCTAAAATACACAAGCATTTACTCTTCCCAGGATGACACAGGGGCAGAAAAGTCCTTGCGGATCCATTACTTGTTCATCTTGATGAACATTAGTCTGTCCGCATTGTCACTGGACAGACGCGTGCGCTTATCTGTCAGCACACACCCAGCAGCACTGAAGACACGTTCCGAGATAATGCTGGCTGCGGAACACGACAAGATCACCAAGGCGTAAGTGGCAAGCTCAGGCCATTTTTGCAGATTGGAAGCCCAAAATGAGCAAGCCTCCAGTTGCAGAGTCATGGCATCGATATTCACATGGAGATACTCCTGTATCATCCTCTAGAGGCATTGACTATACGTCAGACTTCTTGTGTCTTGTGGCCTTGCAAAGGGGTGCATAGGTCCTTGATCTGAGACCACTCCAGCAGCGTGATCTGCCCCACCTCTGGATCTCGTTGGCTCAGGCTATACGTCATAACATATTGCACCGGGGCTCAGCGGTGCTGCCACTGTCGTTGCAACATATGGAGAGTTGAATTCCAGTGTGTCGGCACATCGCATTTCAGGCGGTGAACCGGCAAGCCAAAAGACTTCTTAAGCGATGCATGTCATTCAGCTGTGGCGTGTGAACAGCGGATGTGAGCACATAGTGACCGTGACCTCTGCAGAAGCCCATGTAGTGGGTTAAAAATTGCTGGACAACAAGGTTCAACACATGAGCCATACAAGGCACGTATGTCCATTGCCCCGGCGAAGGGCCGCACCAAGGTTTGCAGCATTGTCGCACACTGCCTTCCATGGCTGCAGGTTAAGTGGAGACAACTATTGGTGAAACTCGGTCTCCAGTGCTGACCACAACTCGTCAGCTGTGTGACACAAATTTCCCAGACATTTCAACTTAAAGACCGCCTGATGCCGTTGAGCACTGCTGCCAGCATATTAAGGAGGTGTGCGGGATTTCTTGTGCTCAGTTACAACGCGGGTGGCCTGACCAGACAGGCTTTGGGTGGAGGTGGAAGACCCAGTCGAGGTGGAAGAGGCAGAAGCAGTTGAGGAACTTCCACATACAGAGGATTGATGCACAACTCGTGGGGATGGCAAGACTTGTACAGCAGACCCTTCTCCATCTCTCACCATAGTTACCCAGTGCCCAGTCAGTGACATGTAACGCCCCTGTCCATGCTTATTGGTCCAAGTATCTGTGGTGAAATGCACCCTGTCACACACAGAGTTTCTCAAGGAAGCGGTGATATTGTGTGCGACATGCTGGTGTAGGGCAGGCACACCTTTCTTTGAGAAGTAGTGGCAACTGGGCATTTGGTACTGGGGCACTGCGACAGACATAAGGTCTCAAAAATCCTGTGTGTCCACCAGGCGGAAAGGCAGAATTTCTGTAGCCAACAGCTTGCAGATGCTGAAAGTCAACCTTTTAGCTTTGTCGTGGCTTGGAGGAAATGGTCTTTTACTTGTCCACATCTGAGGGACCGAGATCTGGCTGCTTTGCTGAGATGGCGTTGAGTACTCAAACTAGGGAGTTTTTGGCCTCTACTTAGAGATTGGCGACAAATCTTACAGATCACATGAGTTGGGAGATCCTTTGCGATGTCAAAAAAGGACCAGGCTAGGCAAGGCTTAGAGCCCATGCGACCTGCAGAGCCATCCCGACTTGTGCTCAGAGGCAGAGTTGTAGCTGAGGATGCAGTTGTTGACGTGCTTCCAGTACTCCGTCTCTGTCCAGGAAGGCGCAACCTAACCTCGTCGTCAGTAGCATCCTCTTCCACCTCCTCTGCTGACCTCGTTGACTGCCTGACTGTGGGTTGACAGTAAGTGGGATCTACAACCTCATCATCACCCTGTGTGTTCGCACTTCCCTTGTCCTCAGAGTCAACCTCTTCCTGCCCTGACCGAATACTTAAGTTGTCATTCCAATCAGGTATCTGAGTCTCATCGTCATCAGCATGCTCCTCATTGTCTCTGCCAAGAGGAGTTACAGTTTGGGAATGAGGGTCTACATTATGCTCAGAAACTTCTTCATCTGGGCCTGAATCATACTCACAAAGCTTCTCGGCATCAGTGCAGATCATTTCCTTGTCTGTACTCACTGCAGCTTTGGAGAAGAACTCTGATTCCCAGGCTATAGTGTGACTTAACAGCTCTGCAGACTCAACCATCTCTGTTACCCCATACTCTGCAGGGCGGGTGGATATTTGAGAGCTGGTAGAAAGCAAGTGCAATTGGGCTGACAACTCAGAGGACTGGAGTCTTTAGGATGTTGAAGTTGAGGTGGAGGAGAGGCCACTTGATGGAGTACTTGAGATCCATTCAAGCATCTGCTGTTTTTGTGCCTCCTCTACCTTTGGTAGTCATGGTCATTTCCGTAACAAAGAGATCATATCAGATTGTCCACGGAAAGTAGTAGACAACTTACTTTGGCTGGAAGATGATCTTTCTTCAGCGGATGTTACTGTTGCTTTACCACCTACCCCACGGACACAAACTTTTTTTCCCTTTCCAACACGCCTGTTCCCTTTTCCACCAGCATCTGGCCTTTTGCCACTCATTTTGTTTGTGAACAAATTGGACATTGTTGCAGTTAAAAATTGGATAGTAGAAATGGAGAGGTGGTGTAGAATGGAGAGGTGGCGTAGCTTTCTTGACAGCAGAGGTACGTCACTGACTATCACAGACACTGATACTATGTCCCAAAGAATTGCCTGACCTGATTTAGACAGATGCTGGGAAAAACCCTTGCACAGCGCTGGCACAGACCTACATAGCAAAAATGGCTATGAACTGCTCTAATCTAGCCCTGAAAAGGGCTGAAATTACAAGTAGTTCCTAATCCCTAAACCAATGTCTCAATTGCACTGTATAAGTGTATAGCGCCCACAGCAGCAGCAGAAGTGGGAGCATTGACTGACACACACCTGCAGCACTGAGATAATGGCGGCGATGGGGAAATTGTCCGGGTCTTATAGGGCAAGGACATGTGACATGCACAGCCAATGAAACATGCCCTTGCTTGTCTGGCAAAAATCCACTTTGCTGTGTGTCTCTGATTGGCTGACAGCCTTTCCCACCCCACTGTATGCGCGGTTAGGAAAAAAAAATGGTGATCGCCATTCTTTCAGCACTCAGCAGCACTGATCTAAACCCCGTCCCCCGCACACTATACGCTGAATTTTGATAATATCATTATTAACAGTGACTGACAGTATTACAGTGAAAAGCCAGCTGGTAACTAGCTACACTTTTGGTGATCAAACCGTTATTGAACGGTAACTCGAACATTCGAACGTGAAGCAAATCGTTAGAGTTCGTCGAACGACTCGAACATCGCCCAAAACAACTCGAATTTGAAATTGGCGAATGGTTTGCTTCGAACATCACTCATCTCTAGTTAGGATGTTAGATTACAGGTGAGTAGAGTGTGAAATGTATTGTAAATGTTCGGTTTATATGTAGTTAGTAAAACTTCATATTCTCATAGACTGAAGTAGCACATATTCATTACAGCTAATCATTTGCTGATAAGTGAAGCAGGATATACAAACTGTATCGTGCTGTTATTACAGTCAGATAAATGCATGTATGAATAATTGATGTTCTTTTACGGCATTTATAAGTTTAGGCTGCTAACGGATAGCTTGAGGCACATTGGTAGATTCAGATTTAAATCCATTGACTTCACATAATATTTTATATTTCACTAGATTTTTATGTAGTAAGTAGGACACTGAGTATCTTGGTACGGGCGCATTATTGCAAAAAAGGAATATTTAAAGCACTGCAGAATATGATGGCGACTTATAAGCAAAGCATAATAAAAAATGCTGTGTTGCTTTTATTATAATTTTGACATCTATTGTTTCCTATTTCCAAGATTTATCCATTGTTGTGTGTGAATTGTGAACTATAAATGTCCTGCATGAAGGTAAACATGGAAGAGGACCCATCATGGCAAGTGATGAGAGAGCACCAAAGTGCTTGAGAGTTCATTACTCAAATCAAGATTTGAATAATAAGTATAACGGAAGTCTTTGAGGAACATGAGTTTTTTTTCTGGCAGCTCTGCTAGAGGGTTGGGGAGTCCAGAAAATGCAGAAATGGATGGAAACAGCACTCAAAAGGAATTGGAACTGCATGTGTAAGATGCCTAGATACATGTCTAACTTTCAGGTTGCTGCTGGAAAGTAAAAAAATTTTTTAAAAATAATGTGGGGTCCTCCCATTTTTAATAACCAGCCAAGATAAAGCATAAAAAAATAGATTGGACCACACTCCACGTTTGAAAATTATTCCTTTTGTAAGTAAATAAATAGTAATAAAAAAGCATGTGGTCTCCCTTTGCTAACCAACCAAGTTAAAGCAGGCATCTCTGGAATGGTACTACCAGGTTGTGAAGGACCATACTTATTTGGCCCTTCCCAGCCTAAAAATTGCAGCTCGTGGCAGCCCCAGAGTTCGGTCAATATATTAGATATGGCAATTCTGGCACTTCGCCTCAGCTCTTGTAGATTGTCCTGGTGCAGTGACAATCAGTGTAATAGGTTAATGGGGTTGATGTCAGATGTGTAATGTCAGCTGGCATGAAGTCCAGGGGTTAGCAATGATAAAATGTCTATCAAACAATCCCTTGTAAGTCTATAGTAAAAAAAAAAGAAAAACACACACAGGAAAAAATAGTTTATTTACTATAACACTCCCCCACACTTTCCCTTAATCACCAATTTATTAAAAATTGTAATTAAAAAAATGTTCCCAAGATGCTATGATGTACTTCACGATGCAGGACTGCTTCTCCAGTGACTGTGAATAGCAGTAAAGTACAGCTATTCACAGGCGCTGGGTTCTGACTACAGCTACAGTATGATCTGGCTTTAAGCAGCATTGAGCTGGCAGCTTTGATGAGCGTTGTAGTCTTATCCGATGTCTATGAATAGCTGTACTTCACTGCTATTTACACTTGCTACAGTAGCAGTCTTTGCCCCCTACGTTTACCGATTGCCCTGGTAATAGTAACTTATTGCAATGTAATAGTTTTAGGGTTAATGTCAGCTGTGAACTGTCAGCTGACATAAAGTCCAAGGGTTAGTAATGATGAGCGGTCTATTAGAAACCCTCAGTACTAACACAGTTAGTATAAAGTTGAAAAAAAACATACACCATCAAGACAAAATAGTTTATTATAATTAAGACTCCCCCAAACTAATCACTTGTTCACCAATTTATTACAAAAATAAGCAAAAGTAATCCAATATGTAGTGATACCACTACAATCCCTGAATCCATAGTCCACACTGCGGAGCCTTGTTCAGAGAACAAGGCTCCATAGGTCACTTCATGTCAGTGCTAAACCCCGAGTTTCTCCCACACAGTGACGTCAGTAAGAAATTCTGGGACTGTCACTGACCGGGAGTGATTCCAGAGGGTTTTTCCTATAAAATTTTACTTTAGCCTCAACATTTTATTTCACTCAAAGTGTAATATGAGAAAATGGACAGGACAATTTATTATGAAATTTTTACTTAATGTGGCAGTTCCCCATATGTGGATGTACACAGGAGCCGGACTTGGTATTTAGAATGCAGATTCCTTTTCAAAACATTGTTGCCTCCATTAGTCGAGCCCCTGAGGAGACATATAAGCAGAAACCCCACAACTGATCCCTTTTGGAAACGTTACTGTGCAAGGAATTTATCTAAAGGGTGGATTGAGTATTTTGAACCCACAAGTGCCTCACAGAATTTTAGAACATTGGGAAGTGGAAATATAACATTTTAGTGGCATTTTTTTATTATTATTATTAGCTGCAAATTTGTCAGTTTAGCAAGGGTTAAAATGTGAAACTGGATTACACAATTTATTGTGCAATTCCTTCCAAACTTGGTAATACCTTATATGTCATCAGTAATTACTGTTTGGACCCATGACAAGGCTGAGCAGGAAAGAGCGCTATTTGGGTTTTTTCAGCACAGATTTTGCTAGCTTAGTTTGCGGGTGACATTTGCAGAGCCCCTGAGGTGCCAGAACAGCAGAAAACCCTCAAAAGTGACCCCGTTGTAGAAAGTGCACTTCTCAATTAATTTATCCACAGCTGCAGTGACTATTTTTTAGCAACTCTTTTTCTGTAGAATTACAAATATGCCAGTTTAGTGCCCATACATTGTGCCCCCATATATTGTAGCGCCCTAATACATTGTGACAAATGTCTTCTTCTGGAGATATGCAGCCTATAAATTGTTAAGTGTGCTCTCCCTACTAGAATGGAGTAGATATTACCAGATCAATAATGTGTGTAAGCAATTGGTAAAAAAAATAACTTTTAATTGAAAGTATTAAAAAGACTCAAGGTCCTGATTTACACCCGTGAAACATATAGCACAAATATGGACACACAAAAAAACACAATTGGGTATTTTTATCAAGGAGTTTTCAGGCCTATCAGACCTTCTCCAAATGATATAAAGTCAGGTCTTGCTTTAGCTAAAGGACATCCCTGTTAGTTATTTGACATGAAGTATCAGATAATTTAGTGATATAACTGACTGTTTTACCTCAAATTGTTGTTAAACATCTGGCAGAAGTGGGGTGTCATATTGTAGCCCGTTCTCTCCGTCAGAAGCATGTATGGATATTATCTTAAAGGGGGGACATAGAGTATGGACAATTCTCAAAAAGAAAAGCCAAAAGGTAAGAATCCATAATAGTGCTCAGCGCTCTCCTTCCCTTCCCGACGCGTTCCTCAAAATTGATTCATCAGGGGAATTTTTTGGGAGGCTTATCAAAGGAGCATGGAACTTATTAATCCCTGTGCATGAACCGTCACGCTATTCCAGGGGTCGCGTTTCCTATAGAGTGCTTTCTCTACTACAATAATGCCACAAACGTGGTCACTTGCTGCGCTTTAGGCACAGGGGGCTCAGAAGGAGGGGGTCATTTAGATTTGGGAGCACCATTGCTTGAGCTACAACAAAAAAGAGTTGCTTAAAAATGTTCTTCCCATAAATGTTTACTGAAAAAAATGAAGTAAAAATGGCATTGAAAAATGATTGAAATTCTTTCCGGCATCCTAGCCTAAGCCATCTGGTGAGAGCTATTCCTAACCTGAGATAAGGACCTGCGTAATCTAAAAAATAATTAGATGGTTCGAATCTTGCTAACAACCCCCTAAAATGACTATGACTGTCAGTATGTGGTTTCCTAGCAATCTGACTGTCAGACACATTTTAGCTCAAACTAACTTAGGCATTTTTTCTCCAGCAGTGGTATTAATAGGATTAATAGGATTTTGTATGGTAAATTCAGATAAAGGACCTCCTCGAGGAGGAGGAACATATTTGTCAATGAATATTACATAACGATACCCAGCATGGTTAGCTTTGCTTAGTTTACACTTCTTTAAAGTTGCGTTTGTAAGATGAAAAAAAGCTGAAATGGATCTGTCTGATAAATATGTATTTACATTAATACCAAGGAAATGCATAAAAGGAAAAAATGCTGAATTGACACAGTGATATGTTTCTCTTAGCACTCCAGTCTACTTTTATCTCTTTCATGCATTATTCAGTGTGTAGGCAGATTTCACCCTACAGTGTGTATACTATGTTCCAACATCCTTCATTAATTCTGCTGTGTAAGTAATGGGAATGAAGCAAACCCACAGCTGTGAGAGAGATGTAAAAATAATAAATCTCATGTAGTGCTTTCAGAGTCCGCTCATACCTCTACCAGGGCTGATTTTTATAAAGGGATGATTTATAAGTGCGCAGATCTCAATGTATTAAACTCAAAAGCCTCTGTAATTCAGAAGCTGAACAATAATGCAGGGAAAATAATTGCTCATATAAAAGGAGAAAGGAATAAAAAAGCATGATGAATTTTATAATCTGGAAATTCCTAAAATTAATAATTTGGTTTATATAGAAGTATATAAGTTTTTTTTTTTCCCTTTTTGTTAAAGGGAATCTGTCTCCAGGTTTTTGCTACCCCATCTGTGAGCAGTATAATGTAGAAACAGAGACATTGATTCCAAGGATATGTCACTTTATAAAATGACTATTTTATCTGCTGAAGATCTACACATTTTGTGAATGCTGTGAATTCTGTACAGCCCACTCACACCACTGATTAACACCTGTTTGTGTACACTGTGCATAAATAGAAAGGTGCCAATCAGTGGTGTGGTTTAGGTTGCTTTCACACATCCGGTTTTTGCAGTGCGGCTCAATCCGGCTCAAAAACCTATGCAACGAATGCGGCGAAAAAAACGGATCCGTTGCATAAGTTTCTCCGTGCAGCCCGTCCATTTTTTGACGGATACGGCTTGATACTGAGCATGCGCAGTGCAAAAAAACGCATCCGGTGGCCGAAAGCGGTTTTTGCCACAGGACGCCGCATCCAGCAACCATAGACTTGCATTGTAAATCACGCCGCATCGCGCGATGCGTTTTTTTCGCCGCACCAAAAAATGTGCCAGGCAACCTTCCATCCGGCCGCCGCATGGGCTAAATATGCCACATCTGACAAAAAGCGGCACAATACGGCGCTAATGCAAGTCTATGCAGGAAAAACGCAACCGGCGTAAAAAAAAACGGTTGCATTTTTTCAGCAGAGCGCCATATTTTGCCACTCAGCAAAAACCGGATGTGTGAAAGCAGCCTTAGGGGTACTTTGCATACTACGACATCGCAGGTGCGGTGTCGGTGGGGTCATGTCGAAAGTGACGCACTTCCTGCGTCGCTCTCGAAATCGTAGTGTGTAAATCCTAGATGATACGATTAACGAGCGCAAAAGAGTCGTAATCGTATCATCGGTGTAGCGTCGGTGAATTCCATAATTACGCTGACGTGACGGTCCGATGTTGTTCCTCACTCCTGCGGCAGCACACATCGCTGTGTGTGAAGTCGCAGGAGCGAGGAACATCTCCTATCTGCGTCACCGTGGCTTCCGTCGGCTATGCGGATGGAAGGAGGTGGGCGAGATGTTTACATCCCGCTCATCTCCGCCCCTCCGCTCCTATTGGCCACCTGCCATGTGACATCGCAGTGACGCCGCACGACCCGCCCCCTTAATAAGGAGGCGGTTCGCCGGCGAGAGCGACGTCGCACGTAAGGTGAGTGCATGTGAAGCAGCCGTAGCGATAATATTCGCTACAGCAGCTATCACAATGATATCGCAGCTGCGACGGGGGTGGGGACTATCGCGCTCGGCATCTCAGCATCGGCTTGCGATGTCGCAGCGTTCAAAGTACCCCTTAGGCTATAGAGTGCACATGAATATGGAGGACTACATGGAAGTAGGTTTACTAGTACCTCCAGTAAAAATGTCCTACTGATAAAACAATAATATTATTAAATCTATACTAAGCAGTCCAGTAAGTGGCATGCCATTTTAATCACGGTCTATTTTGCTACATTATGCTGTACTCAGATTAGGAGGCAAAACACTTGACTAGGGTACTGTAAAATGTCTAAGTCATTAACAAATAAATTCAAATACACTGAGTGAGTTTTGAAATACATGGCCACAGCAGCCTTTATTGATTACAAAGTATAACACATTTATCATAACACTTTCTTCCCTGAGGAGATCTTGTGGCCTAAAAACCACTGAACAGCACCAAAATCAATACTCGCCAGTCACACCACTCCAACTCAGGATTGACAAACGTCATAGTGCTGTCTCCTCCACAACTTGTTCCCTGGGAACAGTCCCAGCAGGAACTGAACCATAACTGGATAATGATGGGTCAACCTTCCTCTGAGGTCACAGCTGGGATACCGTGGGAACAGCCAGCTGTGTTATCAGGGGAACTCACTGACGTCCTCACTTTCACAGCGAGTTCCATTAGTGTGCGCAGCAGCCCACAGTGATCGGTCACATTTTCTAATATGACCTCACAGTGCAACGTCAGCATATAGGAGAGCTGGGATCATCATAGGACGTAGTACTGTGAATTATGTCGGTCCTGCAGGGGTGTTTTGGGGGTTAATAAATTGGCGAAAGAGGGTGTTTTTTTTTTTAATTAAAGGATTTTTCTCTGTCTTTTATGTTTATTTCTTTTACTTACACGATTAGTAATGGGGGTTTCATAGGCTCCTACCCATTAGTAATCCAGGGCTCCATGGCAGCTGTGATTTTTTTGACAATTCACAGCTTTAATTAATCCCTTATATTACCCCCACTGCACCAGGGCAATCGGGATGAGCCAGATAAGCTCCCTTCTTTTCTGCTGAAACATTGAAGACCAATGGCAAGTGTCCCTCTTACATCCATACACTTCTGGAATGGGCAGAGCTACTCACTCCCCCTGTGACGTCATTGGGCCACAACTTTGGGATTCAACGTCAGGTTGTACCTGTAGCCTACCCCCCACCGGATCTTCGCATAACAGGATCTTACCATAAATTCACGTCCTCCACTCGCTCTGCTTAAGGGCCGGTAAAATTACTCCAAATAAAGATGTGGCACGATGAAGAAGCATGAAGTGGAAGCTTAACCACCTTTCTGTGATCTCTCCGTGGCCTGTTACGACTCCGGGTGCTTCTGCCTGCAGTATTGCACACATAATCCCATGACGACCGATGGGTCACCTTTGGCCTCTCCTCATCCTCCTAGATTGATTGATGGGGACATCTGGCCTCAAATACTCTGTAGGTTTCCGGCGTCTGATGGATGGATGCACCGGATCCAAGCGTTGGCCTAGCACAGAATTAAAGGGGTAGTTTGAAGGCAAAATTAAATTTAATTTTTATCCCTATCTCTTTAATGCTGTAATATAAGCTATTTTCTTATGTACTTATATTAAATATCCTACCATTTCCTAATTACACTATTTAACTGCTATTCCATTTTTTTCTATTTCCTGTCTGATGATGCTTCATTTGAAAAGCTCATCTGGGGATGTCACTAATCTCCTGCATGCCAAGTATAGACACCGCTCTGTTACCAGCTGAATATTTCAGATCTGAACTGATAACAGAGCAGGTGCTATAACTGTGCAGTTCGCACAGTGCACAGCACAGGGTGGGAGAGACCAAGGACAGCTGGGACAGATCAGGGAGGGAGACAATGGGACAAAGCAGTCCCTGAAATGATCATCATGATGACGCTTCATTTATGAGAGGCGACAAAGCCTGCTGTCACTGCCTTAAACTCTGACGACACTTTCATTGTGCCATTGTGCCGCCCCTGAGGCTTCAATTGCCACAGGATACTGCATCTCCGTTAAGATGTAGTACTCATCCCGGGTAAGGAGAGGTTAATCGATGGTGATTCTCACATTCACAAACCACACACAGTCAGCTGCCTTCCCACTGGGGGGATGGCCTGGGGTAGATAGGGGGTGGCCATCACGAAGCATGGGACTTTCCCGGTCATTAAGACTTGGGGGGCGGGCACCACTTGGGGAAAAGGGAAGGAGCATCTTCACACATAGCCATGGGCACAGCTTGGGATGAGACACACACTTGGGACCTTGGTCCAATCTTCTTTTACCTCACACTTCTGGGAGTGCATAGGGCCCGTGGCTTGGAGCATACAGCTCAGCCCGGGTTCTCTACAGTTACATGGGATTCCAGGATCTGTGGTGAGTGCAGGAAATACCCACGACCCGTTCCATATTCCACATACACCGGTGTTGGAGAGACCCCGACAAGAAAGGACTCACAGTAGGAACACAGGTGGTAACTTCAAATTTCTCAGGATCGGCTGGGGGCTGGGGTCCATCACGGCGGTGACATCCGGGTAAAACCAGGACTGTAAGTAAAGAGACTTTGAACTTGCAGAGATTGTGTCCACCTGTCCTCGGGCTTTGGCGCCCGCCATTACTACTCCCCTCATCATCCTCCCCAGAGCCTACTCCACCTGTGGGGAGCATAAAAATCTCAGCTGCTACTACCATCAGCCCTGGAGGACAGCAAAAGCAGCGGCGGCTATTCCCTGGCCGCATACCGCAGGTGGCATCACGAAATCAAACCTCCATTCCATTACCACCCCCTCTTTTATTGTACACCTCAAGACCACAAAACCAGGGTAAAGGGCCATCCCCTTGACATCCCCAGACCCGATATCACCAGGCCTGGTGACGAGTAATTTAACCCTTGCCCCATGGGTGCTACATCATCATTCATTGGTATTTTCAAACAAATCTTCATCAGATAGAAAAAATTAAAAAAAATAAAATAGTGGTTAGATAGTGTAGTTAGTGAACAGTAGGGTATTTTTAACACAAGTATATTAGATAATAGCTTATATTATAGCATCAAAGAGATAGAGATTTTAATGAAATTTCCTTTAATCTTCAGACCACCCCTTTAAAGGGAACCTGTCACCACTGTTTTGCCCTATAAGCTGCAGCCTGCACCACCAGGCTCTTATACAGTGTGTCCATCCATATCCTGTCCATCACCATTAACTTGAGAACGGCGACAGCTATAGGCATAGAAGTGGTGTCTAGGTATAGTAAAGTAGCCAAGCAATGAAACCACCTATAGCACCACCTGGTGGAAAACAACGGAGTTAGCATTTTTATCTCAAAAACGGAACGAGATAATGAAAAAAGTGAATTACAAAGTTGTAGGGCATCATCAATTTAATACGAATTGACACCTTGCATACAGAAATGCTATGATATGAAACCCATGACCCCCCCAAAACATTGAATGCATGGCTGGGTTGCAGATCCTCTGTGTTGTTACGGGGTGGCCTGGCCCGGTCCGTTACCCCGAGGCATACAGGAAGGAGGGTTGGAGGGTGATAGGGAGGATGGAGGTAGTAGTTGGAGGTTAAGAAAGTCTATTAGATAATCGTGACACCACCTGTGGTACACAGCCAGGGATGGGGGTCGCCGCTGCAGGGTCTCTCACTGGGGAAGATGTTGGGTGCAGCAGGGATGGTGTCGCTCCCCACAGGCAGAGCAGGATTTCACCGGGGAGGATGGTGGGGGTGGTAGTCGTCCCTGTTGGCGTCGCAGCGCTGGGAGCCGGTAAAGGAGAGGCAGAGGCAGAGGCTGTCGTTCCAAGTCTTTTTAATCACAGGTAGTTCAGGCGCTGCCCCAGAATACCGATCTTTGCCACGACTGGCCCCAGCCGATCCCGGATAGTGGGTGGTCACCGCTGGTGCCCATGAAAGTTTTTAGTGAAGTGTCCCTCGGTTGATGTCCGGAACCCGGGCTGAACCCCCTGCTTCACGCCACGGGCCCATGAAGAGAGAGAAACACTAACTCCAGTTGTCAGTGCTAGGTGTTATCCCAAGCTGTGCCCAGGACGGTTCTGTTTAAAGTGTGTTTGCTGTGCCTACTTCTACCCCATGTAATGCCCACCCCCAGTTTTTGTCCTAGTGTAGCGCCCGGAGAAGGGGGTACTCGGTCCCTGGCGGTAACAGACATGGATGTCACTCGGGTGGCCGTTGTCCAGTCCCGTGTTCTGGGCCCCTTTTGTTAATGGTGTGTATTTACAGGGGAGATAAGAGTTTTTATCATGTGACGCCACCTGTGGGTTGCAGTTAAGGATGGGGAACCGCCGCTGTTCAATGTGGGTACTCCCAGGGATGTTGGTAGTGGTAGCTGAGATGGTAGGCCCTCCTCAGGTAGGGCTGTGCCTGGGAGATGTAATGGGGCAATAAAGGAGACCACACAAGGTTGTCTTTAACAGTCTCTACTCACTGTGGACCCAGGGACTGCTGGTTCAGGTCCCAGGAGGACCAGTGCCAATGTAGTGACCCAGGTTTCTCTGTCCCCGGCACTCTCTGTAGATTGAGTCCCCGTAGCGTGGAGCATTTGTGAACCCCGACTGTCCCTTTTGGGGTACATATGGTGGGCAGTGCGGACCCTGCTGGGAGGTAAGTGTCCGAACCCCGATCTAAGTTTACTGCTGATGCCCCCGGATTATTTGGCTCGATGAAGTCCGTGAAGGTATCCTCACCGTGCAGGTATTTGCTAAACAATCTGAAACTTGCACTTAACCTAGGGCCCTGTGCCCCGTGCATGCTCCGGTCCCAGCGGTATCTCGGTACCCATCCTGGTGACCTCTCTCCTGTGTCCCGGGGTCACGATTACATGGGGCCAGATCCGGCATGTCCGCACACCTCTCCTGTGTGATCCACTCTCCTCTGACTGCCTCTAACTGATTGCTGACCCCTCCCACCAGGCTGGCTATACCCAGGGACTCATTCCCATGGTGACCATCCCCTTACATGGTTAACCCTCTATGTCCAGTGTGGAGAGGAGAACTAGGATTTTAGATGTGTGATGGTGGAATCAGCACTGGTACTCCAGGTCCTATGGGGTAGGTCCTGCATCCCCAAGAGGATGTAGTTCTCTGTAGTGCCCTGAGGTTCTCAGGGGTGCTACATTAGCGACTGGGGAAGTCCCATGCTTTGTGATGGCTGGCTACCCTGTCTGCCCTAGTCCAACCCCCTGTGAGTAAGCAGCTTGCTGTTGCATGTGTGTGTTTTGTGTCGTCACCGGCAGGTTAACCCCCTCCTGACACCTGAAAAGCGGCGTAATACCCTGTGGCGCCTGAAGCCCAGGGGTGCCATATTTGACTGACCACTCTTTCATGGTTACAATGTAAAAATATGTAAAAATAGAAATTTAGAAAGGACATTTTAGGTTTCTGACCAACCCTTTAGTGCTTTACCTTTGTTACGACCATCGGGCCTCAAGTTGATTGTGGACGCATGTTTTTAGATTTTTATATTTGCTAATATATACTATTTGACAATAAACATTAAGAAATTCAAGTTATCTTGAATATTATGTGCAGACTGCGGAGATGGGAGGTGTGATGATGAGATATTGTGGGTTATGTACCATTTTGTGTGGGTTAATATTTAAGCGTGGTTCACTGGCCATTATTTCTATTGCTTGTGTGTACATTGTATTGTCTGCAGGGTTATAACTCCTTGAAGCGCTTCTGTCCTTAAATGTGGGGGAGGGGGCCTACAGTCCACCTAACTTCTTTGCTTACCTGGGGGGATGAGTCAGTCTGTTTAAGACCTTGAAAAGAGAAAGAAGAAGATTGATCCTCTGGAAGGGAAAAGCTGAGACTGCGGCCAGCATGCCAGAGAGATTATGAAAAAAACCCATTTGCCTAGAAAAGGACTGCTGGAGGATTGTGACTGATCCCAGGGACATTTATGCCATTACTGGACATTTTTACCCTCTGTTTTGTGGATTATGTTATGGACCATTTGATTTGCTTGGAATAAATGCTCTTTGGACTGTTCACTCATCTCTTGCTCTGTTGATTCTGTGATATGCGAGAAGGACCCTGTCACAAATGGTGGCAGCGGTGGAATCAACAGAGCACAGCCTAATGGAGAACCATCCACAGACTGAGTACAGAAACTGGACCGCATCCCGTCTAAAGGAGAGAGCCAAAGATCTGGGCCTGAACTACCAAGGACTGAGTAAAGAAGCCTAAATTGATCTACTGGTGGGTGAGAGCCAGTCCACCCCCTACCAGATGTCTGATGGAGAAGCACTGGGGATGGGGATCCCTGCCCCAAAAAGCCAGTGGTTGGTGTGGTTTAAAGCAGAGATGGCGGTTCTGGGCCCAGGTGTATCTAAGGAGTATAAGGAGGAGGCTGCTCGCCGAGCACAGAGGAGACAAGAAGCAATGGAGTCTGGCAGAGAGAGTAATATGTGTTGGAGTGCAAACCCAGCGATCTGGGAGCCTGTACAGATCAACCGGGCAGACTTCAAGTAATTTGATGAGGCTTTCGGAGATGTGGAAGGGTTCTTCAAGGACTTTGAGCAGAAGTGTGCGGTGATGGAGGTTATCAAATAAAAGTAATAAAATAATCCAGCTTCCGGAATAATATAAAATCTTGTGCAAGCTTTATTTTAAAGGATGTAAAAAATACTTATCATTACAAGGGACAAAATAGGGAGCCCATGTGCGGCTACGCGTATTGAACGCTACCTGCGTTCTTTGTCAAGCCTGAGTAAGCGAATGTTACCCACAAGCTTTTGAACCCACTCCTACCACACATGGGCTCCCTATTTTGTCCCTTGTAATGACAAGTATTTTTTACGTCCTTTAAAATAAAGCTTGCACAAGATTTTATATTATTCCGGAAGCTGGATTATTTTTTTTTTTCTTCTATTGGATCCCTGCACTACCAGAGTGTTATCCTTGCATGCCGGACCTTGCCACAGCTGAGCTGGATCACCTTATTTCCCTGGTGATGAAAGTTCCCCATTCTGGATGGATGCATTTGTTAGTGGGACTCCTGAACGGAAGCATGGCAGAGGCTTATCTCACCATTGACTCACAGCAAAACTGGGATTACAACATTGTAAAGTGGACTATCCTGGATTACCATGCCATCACCCCAGGCTCACATAGGGCACAGTTACGAGACCTCCCATGCACCACGGACGGATCGTTTAGTATGCTATAAGAAGTCCCAGGCATGTCGAAGATGGCTGGAAGCAGAAGACGCCTTCACTGTGGAAGATGTTATGCAGGTATTTCTTATAGAACAATTCCTTTTTAAGTGTCCCTCAGAAATACGCAAATGGGTCAGAGAGCGCACACCGTGCTCCTTGGATAGAGCTGCAGTCCTTGCTCATGAGGCTCTTACTATCTGACCACAATGGAGGAGGTATCTCGACAATAAGCCACAGCCTGCTCCTGCGCCCCAAATATTTAAAAAAACTGACCCGCACATCCTACAAGTGTGTATAGGTGCCAGCTGAAAAAACCTAGCAAATACAAAATGGATACAGCGCCACACTAAATGCCATCAATGTATAAGGGAACTCTGGTACTGCATTACTGCTATATGAAAAAATGAGATTTTTAGTTTATGAATTGGCCAATGCATGTAAGCCCGGAAACCAACGGCAAGGTAAATCTCAATATTCCGGGTCCCTAACTAAAATGCCACTATCTAGGTTAAAAACATCCATGTCTGGGCAGCTAGACTAAAAATCTAACTTGAAATGCCACTATCTGGACTAACCTCCATGTCTGGGCAGCTAGGACTCCTGGTATAAGGATTATGAACACAGCCTGGTTTATAGTGCGGAGTGCTCAGTCACAAAGAAACTCACTGCAAATATTTAAAAAAACTGACCCGCACATCCTACAAGTGTGTATAGGTGCCAGCTGACACCTGCTGACACACATCAGCTGGCACCTATACACACTTGTAGGATGTGCGGGTCAGTTTTTTTAAATATTTGCAGTGAGTTTAAGTCCCTTATACATTGATGGCATTTAGTGTGCGGCTGCTCCTGCGTCCTAGACCCCTCCAGTTATATATGCCCCTCCAACCAGCCGCAAACCGATGACAACTCTGGCTTACAATCCTGAGCCCCAACAATTCCGACCACGCCCTGTGGGAATCACAAAGAGGAGATGTTATGGGTGCGGACAACCTGGACACCTGCAATCCAGTTGTCCTGCAAGGACTCGGAGGGACCCCCATGCATCTCCACCTTGGACGGTGCATTTTCTGCTTTCCATTCTGCCTGAGGAAGAGGTACAACTACCTCCAGTGGAGTGTACCACTGACCCCTGCACCATAGCTGCCCCTATTGGGGTGTATGGCCTCCGGCCTCTGTCACCAAGTTCTCCTACTACCTTCTCCAAATAGCGCATTGGAAGGAGTACGAGGCAGATGAGATGTTATTGATGTGGGCAGCCTGGGTATTTGCAAAACACTTGCCCTGCTGGTCGATTGAGGAATGACCTAGCACCAAATCGACCTGTTCATTCTCTATAGCCAAATACAAGGGGGGAAGAGTTCTCACCCCTTCAAGTTGACTTGCTTAATGACTCAGACACTCGTGGTTGACCACTAGGGGTTAATGGGGTGCAAGCCACAGCCCCGAGTTCCTCTTACCATCAAAGTAAGCACTTACAGGAAGTCGTGCTGGATGAGCAGAGAGTTATTGGATTTTGTGACTCCGGCGCATTTCTACTAGCTGATCCCCGAGTGGTTCGGCCAGAGGCGATACATCATGAACCCGGAATTGTTATTGAATTGGCAGGAGGACAAAGGAGGAATATCCCAAAAGTGACTGTAGATCTGGACTTTGGCTTTGGGGGTCAAGCAATGTGTGGTTGGGGTGATGAGCGGCCTGCCTGCAGATATTCTCCTAGGAAATTATGTGGGAGATCTTCAATGCCGATTTGTGGGTGCAAGAAACACAGTTTGAGTGAAGGAGGACACAAAAAGAAGCTTGTCCTTCCAACCCTACCGCTGTACAAGGGACTATCTACAGCTTCTCCTTCCAATACAAGTGTGGAAGCCAACACCAGAATGCTGATGGACTGTCCCGGCAAGAAGAAACATAGATTATCAACAGCTGAGCAACATAGACTTAAGTGACATGGCTAGAGGTCAGTGTATACCTCATGGCATACTCATTTATTCAGAAGGAGGGAGAGGTTGTGATGGTGGGATATTGTGGTTTATGTACTATTTTGTGTGGCTTAATGTTTAAGTGTAGTTCACTTTCCATTATTTGTATTGCTTGTGTGTACATTGTATTGCCTGCAGGGTTATAACTCCTTGAAGCGCTTCTGTCCCAAAGTGTGTGGGAGGGGCTCTACAATCCCCTAACGTCTTTGCTTACCTGGGGGGAAAAGTCAGTCTGTTTGAGAACTTGAAGAGAGAAAGAAGAAGATTGCTCCTCTGGAAGGGAAAAGCTGAGGCTGTGGCCAGCATGCCAGAGAGACTGTGAAAAAAAATCCATTTGCCTGGAAAAGGACTGCTGGAGGATTGTGACTGATCCCCGGGACATTTATGCCATTACTGGACATTTTTACCCTCTGTTTTGTGGATTATGTTATGGACCATTTGACTTGCTTGGAATAAATGTTCTTTGTCTTGTTCACTCATCTCTCGCTCTGTTGATTGTGTGATATGGGAGAGGGTTAAGTTGTGCTGCTATTCAAAGAAAGATGAAGCCGGTTCCTGTTCAAGTGATTTTATTAAACACATTTCAGAGTGGATACTTCTTCATCAGAACAATCACAATTACATACAGAATGTCAAGGGGGTTTATCTATATATAGATATAATTCTGTCTGTTTATAACGGAAATCTCGCGTTGCTGATTGGTCACGCCAGCCGCCCATGACCAATCAGTGGCAAGTGCAGTCCGGCCGTGAATTGGAGCAGGATTTGAACCAAACTTTGCTTATTCGTCGCACACAGACACCGCCACACACAGAAGCCTCTATATACACCCCAGCAGCCTTTATATACACCCCAGCAGCCTTTATATACACCCCAGCATATACACCCCAGCAGCCTTTATATACACCCCACAAGCTAAAGCCTCTATATACACCCCAGCAGCAGCCTTGCACTTTCTTCTCTTTTCATACTCTGTAGTACTTTCTCCCTCCCCTCGCTGGCCCTGCAGGCTGGGAGATGCGGCTGCTTTCTATTTCCTCCTCAGCATGTCCCGCCCACCTGTCTGTTCAGCTGCCTCTGGATTGGATGTGGGTGTTGCTGAAGGAGTGGTAAGGGCAGGCCCTTTAGATACCCGACTGTGGCCTTAGCAACGTGACACAGACTGTCACAGAACCTGTGTTAAAGAGAAAATGGAGGGGAGAGGGGAAATTTAGCAAATGCAGGGGAAATAATGATTGCGACATGCTGGGATGATGTGTGTGAGCGGCAGTGGGTGCTGACGCTGACCCTGCGTAGTTCACTCATGTTTACTAAACAACTGTAATGTAATTCAGTCACATTTACTGGACAAGTTCTGTCAGTCACAGTGCCACGTAGCTCAGTCACGTTTACTGAACACGTTATGTCAGTCACAATGCGACGTACTTCTGTCACGTTTATTGAATACGTTCTGTCAGTCACAGTGCAACATAGTTCAGTCAAGTTCACTGCGCTGGGCAGATACTTCTTTACTGTACGCTATCACGATTAACACTTCCTGTCTTCCAATGGGTCGTAAGCGAAAATGCCCCGCTGAGGATGACAGAAAAGCAGCAGCAGAAGCAAAGCAACGACATCGCTGAAAGCAAGAGACACTTCAACAAACTGCCGCCAGACAAGCCCAGGATGCCAATTCTCACAGACAATGTCGGGAATAGGAGACACCACAACAAACTGCCACTAGGTAGGAACACGATTCGGAATCCCACAGACAATGTCGGGTGAATGAATCTCCACAATCCAGGGCAAACAGACAACATGATTGCCAAATTCATAAAAAAAGAATGGTCTACCAAGTAAGGCAAGCCCAGCCTTAAATTTTAAATCTTCATAAATAACCTACATACAAATTCTAGAATACCCGATGTGCTAGAATCGGGCCACCATCTAGTATAATATAAAGATTTAAAAAAAAAGTGCACAGATACTGGCCGTTGGACTGAACGTTTAAACATAATACTGCTTAAAATAGTTATACAATCATGAAACTCCTATTGTATGGGATAAAATATATATATATATATATATATATATATATATTGTATCCCATACAATAAGAGTTTCATGATTGTATAACTATTTTAAGCAGTATATATATATAATATATATGCCACGAGCCAGGGTACGAGGGCTCCTCGTTTGCCTTCTGGAGCAGTTAATCTCTGTACCCGAAGTCACTCGGTCTGGTCTTCTGAGCCACGGATGCTGACCAGGACATTTAGGCATTCTGACACTAAAGGGTGCTTTACACACTGCGACATCGCTAACAATATATCGTCGGGGGAACATCGTTAGTGACGCACATCCGGCATCGTTAGCGACATCGCACCGTGTGTCACCAATGAGCGAGATCAACGAGCGCAAAACGTGAAAAATCGTTGCTCGTTGACACGTCGTTCATTTCCCTAATATCGTTGCTGCTGCAGGTACGATGTTGTTCGTCGTTCCTGCGGCAGCACACATCGCTACGTGTGGCACCGCAGGAACGACGAACATCTCCTTACCTGTGTCCACCGGCAATGAGGAAGGAAGGAGGTGGGCGGCATGTTCCGGCCGCTCATCTCCGCCCCTCCTCTGCTATTGGAAGGCTGCTGTGTGACGTCGCTGAGACGCCACACGGAACGCCCCCCTTAGAAAGGAGGCGGATCGCCGGCCAGAGCAACGTCGCAGGGAAGGTAAGTCCGTGTGACCGATGTTAACGATGTTGTGCGCCACGGGCAGCGATTTGCCTGTGTCGCACAACCGACGGGGGCGAGTTCTCTTGCTAGTGATATCAGTACCGATATCGCAGCATGTAAAGTAACCTTAAGTGTCAAAAGGAGCCTACTGAGCATGTGCGGGATTCTGCTTGTCCGTTCCTATACATACCGTGTATGCTATATATATATTACCTTCTGTGAAGGAACAGAAGTGTAATGCGCCATATAGACTCTGTGCATTAACAGAGTTCTGTTTATTTACTATAATGTTATTTCCTTATCTGATTCTGTGATTGAATAGAGTTCAGTATACATACTGCAGTATCGTGTGGCTTAGAACACCGTTACTGCATACACAGGTCCTCTGTGACGGGACAGAGTCCCTTTACATCTGTTGGTACCTCTGTGTGACCTGTAACATAGAGTACCTTAGTTACCGGGTTACTGTTGGATTTCAGTAGGGCCTTGTGCCACCAGCTGCAGTTCTGCCATCACTGCACGGTGGACCCTGACCACTGGTAGTAGTATCTTCATCTATTCCTATACCAGGAGGTCCCCCCGTAACATATATACTATTAAAAGACTTGGAAATAAAAAGAAAAATACATGAAAAGTAAATTTTTTGTATTAGAGTGTGTCGGCACGCAGATGAGAAATAAGGATTAGCGGGATTAGAACATGTGTGGAGGTGATGTGGGAACTGCGTTAGCACTGATCAGAGATTATACTCTATCTGAGCAGTTGTGCAAATGAACTGATAGAATCTATGTGTGACCTATTTCACCACCACATGGGGACAAAAAAAAAAGATATGAACTCACGCGATAAACCAAGTGGGAATTTCTGGAGAGATATATCCACTACAATGTAAAGTTCGATTAGTTTGGAAATGAAATATAGTATCAGATAGAGAGTTGAGGTGATCGACAGTGTTATTGTGAATACAATAGATTTATTAGTAGGAAATTTTGAATAATGAGTAATAAATAAAGTAGAGTCATTCTGAGTTTAAAGACTGAGTCGTAATAAAGGAAGGAAAGGAGAAAGAAACACTGCAGAAGAATGAAAAGGAAGAGGATTTCTTTTTAATAGATCGTGCAAATATAGGATGCGCTAATGGGATCAAAGCACTGGAGACTGGTGATGAAACAGTGAAATGGAGGACAACAGCAATTGCACAGAAAGGTAAAATGAGGACAAGATCATTGAAAACAGTGTGAAAAATGTTTCTGCAACTGCACAGAGAGGTTCCTGGAGTCCATCTGAGGTGGCTATACATAGCTGACTGAGAAAAAAGAAGAGAAAGGAATTGATTTTCTTAGTATAATTATGCCAAAGCAAAAATTCACAAGAAGATTGGGAATGGAGAGGAATGTCATATAAGTAAAACTTGATATAACCACTTGAATAGGAATGAAGGTGAATCAGTTATAACTTATATGGATTTCGTGTCTTGCATACTGTGGTTGTGGATTGCTACATTTATTAATAAAAATGTAGATGTTTATTAATTTTTGACTGAATTTAGTGTACTATATATAGTTGTTGTAAATTACTGCATTTATTGAAAAAAAATTAATTCAATTTTATTAAATCATTTTAGATTAATTGGTTCCCAATAATGAAAGGAAGGGGGGAACGAGGAAATGGTAGGAAGAGTAACTTGGAAAAGAAGGTATTTATTTTGTATTTTATTTGAAATAAAGTTTTTTTTCAATGTTTATTTATATTTCTTTTCACTTACAGGATAAGTGATTGTGGACCCTTCCCCATTACTAATCTAGTGCTTAGTGGCAGCTGTGAGCTGTCATTAACCAGTTTTACCAGATGAGCCTGGTAAAGTGCGAGAACTGTTGCATCTAATGGATGTGGTCATGTGCCAATTCTGGGCGCCTGCAGACTGATATTTTTTACCTGGGGGGCCCAATAACCATTGTCCTCCACCACAACCAACCTTAGAATACAAGCCCCCAACTGTCTGCGTTATCATGGTTGGGTATCAAAATTGGGGGGACCACATGCCATTTTTTAAAATTATTTATTTAAATAATTGGAAAATAGTCTGATAGGGTCCATCTTATTTTGATACAAAGCCAAGATAAACACTTGGCTGGGGCTGAAGCCTGTAGGCATCTGCTTTATCTGCACTGGGCATTACAATATATGGGTTCCCTAAGCCAAGTTTTATTTATTTATTTTTAAACTACTATAGGGACACAGAATTCGTTTGTGATTTCAATCAATCACATATGCTGTCACACAGGGTGGCAAAGCAGTCTGACTGCAACCAATGATAGATGCCGGGACTGACGGTGGGCAGTGGAAGCAGTGGATATCTATGAGAGGTAATGACTGGACCCAAAAGCAAGGTGACAGCCACACGGGAGACTCAGTAAGTATAAATGCCCTGCTTTGAAGCCCCCTAGCCCTTTCTACCACCATTTTACAGCACAATGTTCGGGACCCCATAGACTAATATGGGCTTTGGCGTCCGAGCGAATGTTAGGGTTCAAGTCCAGTTCCAAATCCAAGTCCATGATTTGCTGTGATATCCACTTTAGCAGCTGATAAAGGAGAGCTGTCATTTACTGAAGCCCTTCATAAAGTCTACATCATTAAGCATTATTGACAAATGTAGAATAAAAAATGACACATATGCAATCCTCCTAAGAACAAACAGAATTAATTTTTTTAAACAATTTAGTTATGAAATAATTGAAATTAACAGGAGACAAATTGGAACTCAATTAAATATAGACAGCTCACGAGAGTTTATATAAATGATATACAGTGTTTATGACTTAAACTGTATTTCCTAATGTAATAAACTGAAGGTTTTATAATTAACCCTTCATTAACATCCCGGATTCGTACATTCCTTTCCCAAGAAGCTGCAAAAACCCTAGTGCATGCCCTTATTATCACCCGCCTGGATTATTGCAAACTCCTGCTCTGTGGCCTCCCATCTAACAGTCTTGCACCCCTACAATCTATTTTAAACTATGCGAACCGACTAATCCACCTGTGTCCTCGCTACTCCCTGACCTCTCCTCTCTGCTAATCCCTTCAGTGGCTTCCCATTGCCCAACGACTCCAGTTCAAAACCCTAACCATGACATACAAAGCCATCCACAACATGTCTCCTCCATACATCTGTGACCTAGTCTCCCGGTACTTACTCGCATGTAACCTTCGATCCTCACAAGATCTCCTTCTCTACTCCCTTCTCATCTCCACTCCCCACCATCCAAGATTTCTCCCATGCATCCCTCATACTCTGGAATGCTCTGCCACAACATATCACACTCTCACCTACCTTGACAAGCTTCAAAAGGAACCTGAATACCCACCTCTTCCGGCAAGCCTACAACTTGTCGTAACCTTCAGTCCATTATTGCACCGCACAACCATCTATATCCTCACCTACCGTATCCTAACTCATTACTTGAAGACTGTGAGCCCTCACGGGCATGGTCCTCTTCCCTCCTGTACCAGTCTGTGCCTTGTTTTGTTTATGATTATTGTATTTGTCCCTACTATTTATACCCCTTTCACATGTAAAGCGCCATGGAATAAATGGCGCGATAATAATAATAATAATAATAATAATAATGACAGTCAGCAGTTTCACTAACATAACAGACATGTCTCCTCTAGTTCCTAGTACACTTAATATCCCCTTTGGTGGAAGAACAGTTGACAGTTTTTACAGAACAGTCAGTAATTACATCAATGATTTGTTTGTTAGACATTGATAACCTCCTACTTAAATTATCTAGACCATTTTTTGTTCCAAATTTATGTACAGTTTAAATTCCCGTACAGTGTGCTCAATAGATGTATATAACCAAGAGGTTATGCTGAGATCCATATGAAATTGATGACCTTTCAGACACACCAAAATACAAGCCAAAAAATGTGTTTGTCAAAAAAACCATGTATGACTTTGTCCATGATCACTTAAAATTCAAATTTGTGGGGAAAAAATACTGTAGAAAATTAAAAAGATCATTTTAAAATTGAAGCACCACTGACCAGAAGGAAATCACAGTTGTGTATGACCACGCTAAGGTAAACATACCTACGTTAGCTTGATTTTAAAAGTAGAAAGCTGAAGGAGGGTTAACAATATACTTTAATCTTTCTAGAGTATAGTAGACGTATGTATAAGTTTTATTTAAATTCACGTTTTCTATAACTCTCTTTCTACTTTTCACCTGTCAAGTCAGGAATATCAACTAGCCATTTGGCAAACAATATTTTCATATGATTTATGCCTGTTGTCGAAATATGTATAACCAAAAGAATGAATATAACTAGGTTAGAGACGCAAATAAATCTATAGTTTCACAGGCAAAGGTGACCTTTGCAAATAATTAAAGGAAATCATAAACATGGATGGTTCACTTCAATTTATCCTGAGACCTGAGAATGGCCAACAATTATCAAATTAGAACAAAAAGCAAAGCCAGGGAAGTGCCATCATCTACCAGACTCCCAAGAGGAACCCCTTCCTTGGATGTCATTAGATTTTCAAATTCTCAGCCCCAGGGGCTCATTGCTTTAGATATCAAGGGAAAGAACAAACTGGATAATTTACAGTGTATAAATTGTGGTATTGGATATACTGTATATATCTTTAACCTAAACAGATATGAATCTCATTTGAATTGGATTAATTAGGGGATAAATATTATTACTCGATATCGTGTTACTTTTGATAGGTTTCTGAGTTACCCAGTTCTGCACCTACCATGTTGAATCTTTCTATATCCAGGTACATAAATATAACAATTGGGCATCTGTACTGCCCCAGGCTCGGCTGCGACTGAGCCGCTTGGATCCGGGCTCCCTGGTGGGTGGCTCAAGCGTCTCCGGACCCAGGGGTCCTGTGGTCACTCCGATCTGAAAGGGGCTGGCGGTGGGTCACCGCTTACCCGCTCCTCCGAGATCATTCCCACTTCGCGTGCCCGGACACCTGCAGCCATGCCCCTCATCTGCGACGCCCACTTCGCCAGCATGAAGTGGGCTTGGGCCTGCGTACTCCGACACATCCTGCCGCGTTGGTATCCAGGAACGGGTTGCCGCAGAGTCCTGGCGTCCCCACACTTCACAGCGTTAGTTACATGCCGCTGATCTTCACCCGCTCCCCCTTGGTCTTTTCCCGGCACTCCTCTCTCCGGCCGGTAAGTTTCGTTTTGCGACTTCTGGCTTTGCCGCACGGCCGTGTTCCCAGGGGGCGGGGCTTCAGGTTTCGTGCCCTTTCTGCGGGGAAGAAGACTCTGGCGGGAACCTTCATGCCAAAAGATGGCGGCAAGATGGCGGATTCTGAAAACTTTTCAATGGATCACCGCTGACTTCACTTCAAGGCGCACTTCACTAGGTAAGTGAATGGGTAAGTATCCTGTTCGTGACGCCAGAAGAGTCGATGTGTGCCGCCCCGGGCTCGGATGCGACCGAGCCGCTCGGATCCGGGCTCACTGGTGGGTGGCTCGAGTGTCTCCGGCCCCGGGGGTCCTATAGTCACTCCGATCTAAAAGGGGCTGGCAGTTTAGGGGACATAGATGTACGGCCGGAGCTGTGGTTAAGTTCGTGACGCCACCCACGGGTTGTGGAGAAGGTGGACACCACCGCTGCAGTTACGGGGCACCCAAGGGAGATGTTGCGCAGCAAGATGTTAACCCCTCCGAGGGCAGGGATGGTGGCCCCGGGACCCATTGAGGGAGTAGTTGGGTGGTGCAGGGAGGTGCACGGCCGGAGAGCACTGATGTACTCACGATTAGTAACACACACAAGTCTTTGGTAAACCAGGATGATGATGGTCGGTGCCTGCAGCCGGCTGCGATCTGGTCCCCCACCCTAGTTTGTGGTCTCTGCCTTTCTCCTGCACCTGTTTGAATGTTGATGGACTACCTGAACTTGCAATACAGGAGTCCGCTCCCCGACTTGTGATTGTCGGAGGAGCCCTTTGCCCGCAGATGCTGGCCTGTGGGATCTCTCTGCCTGGGCGGTTGCTTTCTATCTCCCTCGTTGGGCTGTTGTCTTCAGTCGGGACTTCGGGTGGGAAAGGACCTATAGTCCTGCCTGCAATCAGCTAATTAGCTAGCCCCCAGTAGCTTCTGTACCTAGCTTCAGGGTCTGAGTACCCCCTTCTTGTGCTCCAGTTTCCAGTTGGTTCCCCG
This sequence comes from Anomaloglossus baeobatrachus, assembly GCF_048569485.1. NCBI lineage: Eukaryota > Metazoa > Chordata > Amphibia > Anura > Aromobatidae > Anomaloglossus > Anomaloglossus baeobatrachus. Next base: position 387,542,288 of record NC_134356.1, on the reverse strand, counting down.
GGTCGGTACCGGTGGGCCACTACCCTATCCCGGTCCACCACGGTTCCACCAAGCCATCTTCTCGGCTCCTGCAGGCAGAGGCCTCCGTATACCTCCTAGCCAAAGGTGCCCGGGCTCCAACCCTGGCACCTGTCAGATAGCTGCAAACCTGGGACACAGGCCTGCTTCCACTCTCCTTCACCTCCTGAACTAATCGAACGTTTTTCCCGCCTCAGGCTCTCTGAACTCCTTGGTGGGCGTGGCCAACCGCCTGTCTCCGCCCCCTGGTGTGCCCATCAAGCCCTGGGGGTGGTGACTAGGGTTTTAATGGTTGGCTGATGACACCTTTTTAGGGGACAGGTGTTGTGCGGGGCTCTAACTGTGACTACCTGGCTATTCCAGGGCGTCACACATCCACAATATCTAGAAAAATGCAGCATTTACCATGAGCATACAGTAATAATTGATTTTTTTAAATCATTTATCAACAGGTTTTTGTGTTCTAAACTAATGTTGTAATGGTACTTTGAAGCTGCTTATAAGTATAATTCTTTTGAAGAAACCTATTTTGTTATTTTTTTGTAATCAGCAGAGGACGTTTTATGCTAATGAGATGCAGTTGCAATAAGAATGTGTCATGCTAGGTACAGGGGAGTAGTAAGCAAGCGGAAAAGGGAACTCTTGCATCTAGAGAAGGGGGATATGGGGACCCTTGACTAAACCTACCACTAGCCTCTGGGGTCCCTCATCATTCTTTATAGGTGCCGCACTTATGTGCTGAGCCTGATATCTTACTCTGGTTTTACCCTAGAGCTAGACCCTAGATAGGGAATGGGTGGGATTAGCTCTTCATCAATTCCACTAAACACTAAAGAAGACACAGGGAGCACACACATTGGAAGGGGAAATATAGATGATTAGCAGCTAAATGAAAGAGGAGCTCCTCAGGGTCCCAAAAGGAAAAGGATGAAAACACTGCAGAGGAGATACCTTGTACACTGAATACTAACAGTAGGAATAATAGAAAGTCAGGGAAATTTTGTACAGCCTAACATTGTGACCTTCTATTGCCAGACACCACAGTACTATCTGTCATCCGTGACAGGATGGATATTACACTTCGTCCACTTCTATCTGTTTGAATATTTTCTGCATATCTGCTGTCCTCTGGTCTATGACTGACAGGTCACTGCTGTGTAAGATTCATCTTCCCTGGCCATGATTTTCATTTTGTGTCAGAGCCAACATTGACTGGGTGCGCAGATTGATTTCTCTGCACAATTAGATCATTTGGATGTTACTGTACATGTGCAGCCCATGGCAATGATGGCTCTTGTGTGAGATTTTGGCCAGACAAGATAGATCAATGAAAAAGCAGGGAGCTGACAGTAATGGCCCGGGGACAGGAGCTCTTCATCAATTCCACTAAACACTAAAGAAGACACAGGGAGCACACACATTGGAAGGGGAAATATAGATGATTAGCAGCTAAATGAAAGAGGAGCTCCTCAGGGTCCCTAAAGGAAAAGGATGAAAACACTGCAGAGGAGATACCTTGTACACTGAATACTAACAGTAGGAATAATAGAAAGTCAGGGAAATTTTGTGCAGCCTAAAATTGTGACCTTCTATTGCCAGACACCACAGTACTATCTGTCATCCGTGACAGGATGGATATTACACTTCGTCCACTTCTGTCTGTTTGAATATTTAATGCATATCTGCTGTCCTCTGGTCTATGACTGACAGGTCACTGCTGTGTAAGATTCATCTTCCCTGGCCATGATTTTCATTTTGTGTCAGAGCCAACATTGACTGGGTGCGCAGATTGATTTCTCTGCACAATTAGATCATTTGGATGTTACTGTACATGTGCAGCCCATGGCAATGATGGCTCTTGTGTGAGATTTTGGCCAGACAAGATAGATCAATGAAAAAGCAGGGAGCTGACAGTAATGGCCCGGAGACAGGCAGGGAGTGGATAAGTCACATGAGAATACCAAGTTCACTGTCAAACCAGACTGCAATTACACCTCATTAGCATAAAATGTTCATGGTGTATTACAGAAAAAGGAAAATATGGATTTCTAAAAAATGTTTTAATTTTAATCAGTTTAATGCACCAATACAGAAATGTATTTAGCTTGGAGTCCAAAATCCTGCTGACAGGAACTCTATATATTTATTTTTAAAATGTCTTCTTTGAAAAACATACACAATTTGATATATACTGGATTACTTAGGATGCTTATTGGTTCAAGAATATATTTAGTTTGTAATTTATGCAACCAAAAATGAAGTTTTTCTCCAACATAAAAAGATAATTCCGATCTAATAGAAGCAATCCAAGTAACCTTTTTTATTTAATGTGAGTATACATATCTGTAATGTAGTGTGAGGATGATAATATACTAATCTACTACTGCTGTCTCCAGGATCCAGTACTGTTCTTCTCCGCTTCTCTGTGATGTTACTGTAACTCTGACTATCCTGCTTATTCTATGATCTATGCATGAGCCAGATGTCAATTTTACAATGTAAGCCTATGGAGCCCCATTCTGATGTTCAATAGGCTTTTATTGTAAAAAAAAGACTTCTGGGTCACACAGAGAGCAGCGTGACCTGGCCAATCTGAAGAAAGGGGATGTCAAGGAGAAGCAGAGAACAATGGAGCTGGATACTGGAAAAAGCCACAGTAGGTGAGTATATTATCACACTCACACTACATTACATAGATGTACACAAATGAAATGAATAAAAAAATTACTAAAGTGTTTTTTCTAAAAGATGGAAATAATTGGAAAGTGCTTGTAAAAGTAAGCAACAAAAAATGTCCTTATGAAAATTATGTACAATTCAATTGAAAATCACTATTGTACTCTAATGTAGTTTACAGCTCAGTGCCTAGTAAACCGACCACCACGGTGGTCTAGTAGCTCTTTCCATTGACTTGGTAAACACTAGAGTTGAGCGCGGTTCGAGGTTCTCCAGTTCTAGGCTCGAGTGATTTTGGGGGCTGTTCTAGATCGAACTAGAACTCGAGCTTTTTGCTAAAGCTCGATAGTTCTAGATACGTTTGAGAACGGTTCTAGCACAAAAAGCAGGGCTTTTTACAGCTACAGTGTGCAGGGAGCAATCCTGGCAGCCTGCCAGAAGCTGGTAACCAAGATAAACATCGGGTATCCAACCAAAGCGCTTTGGTTAGTAACCCGATGTTTATCCTAGTTACGTGCAGGAAGCCCACACTTCCCCGCTCAGCTCGCTCCGCCCCCTCCTGCCCGCGGCATGTACACACACACTCACACACACACACACACACACATACACACACACACACACACACTCTGCACACATGGCCCCGCTCGGCTTACCTGCGGTGATGAAGTCCCGCCATCCCGACCTCAGCGCTGTCACTGTCCTCCAAGGCCACCGCTTGTCACATCACCTTCTCTCGCTTCCGACCAGAGACTGACTAGCGGTGACGTTACGGGCCTCTCGCGATACTTGGCTGTGAAGGCGGCGGTCATTGAACTCAGTGACAGGTGCTGTCAGTGTGCTGGAGATCAGTGCAGGTAATGTACCTCGCTGACAGCAGCACTTGTCATGCCCTGCAGTGACCTGGGCTGACACATTGATGTTAGCTCAGGTCACTGCATTTGTCACCCTTCCCGGTCCCCTGGCCCCGTTCTCCGGTTCCCGGTGCCCGCTCCCCGCTCCCCGGCGGCGTTCCCTACTTACCACTCCGGTCCTGGTCTCCTCTTCCCCGCCTGCAGCCTCCATGCGTCCGGCTCCCCGCTCCCGGCGCTCCTCTGTGACAAGGGACTCCCAGCCGGGCGCTCCTGCTTCCTCCTCACCGCTTCCTGGACTGGCTTCTAGCACACAGGCCTCGCGCATGCGCATTAGGGCGCGCGCGCGGTCATTAACCCTTTCTTAAAGGGCCAGCACCCAGAAACAGGATATTGCATAGACAGGTACAGGGTATATAAGGTTTCTCTTTCCTGGTGGGCGGGGCCTGTTCTACGTGTTTAGCAAGCTAGTGTTCAGGTCCCCGTATTGCTTTGCTCTGTGCTTTGCCGTGTATTAACCCTGTCCTGTCTCGTAGAGCCTATCCTGCCACGTCAGTTGCTCTGAACCAACTCCATCCCTGGACCCTGACGGTGACTTCGGCGGATGTTCCACCACCTCTGCAGCTCCGCCAGTCTCCAGTCTCTGGCTCCGCTCGGTGACCCGTTCCATCGCTCAGCAGGTTCCGGATCCCGCCTGACAATATCACCCGGCCTCGGACCCTGAGCCTCGTCACCCGGACTACCATCCAGAACTCCGTGGGTTCAGCATCATCCACCTGTCCTGCTTTTCTACGGACTGTCCAGCTACCTATAGTGCTCCGGCTGCCGTGCATCAAGACCCTCTGGCGGGGTGACCAGCTTGGCTGCCTTCTCAGGGGACATCGGTGTACGGTCCAGTGCTTCCACCACCCGGACGTAACAGCATTGCTCTCCCAGCCAATGGGGAACATCCTGCTCTTCATTGACTGGGACAGTGTGGATCGTCATGGCAACCCCTTGGATTACACCAGACCTGGATTTGTTTTTCTTTCTAATAAATTGGTTAAAGAGGGAATGTTTTGGGGAGTGTTTTTTCAAATAAAAATGTGTTTGTCATCTATTTTTTTTTATTACTGACTGGGTTGGTGATGTCGGGTATCTGATAGACGCCTGACCTCATTAACCCCAGGGCTTGATGGCAGGTGACATTACACATCTGGTATTAACCCCATATATTACCCCGTTTGCCACCGCACCAGGGCGCGGGATGAGCTGGGGTGAAGCACCAAGATTGGCGCATCTAATGGATGCGCCACTTCTGAGGCGGCTGCGGCCTGCTATTTTTAGGCTGGGGAGAGTCCAATAACCATGGACCTCCCTAGTCTGAGAATATCAGACCCCAGCTGTCTGCTTTACCTTGGCTGGTGATCCAATTTTGGGGGGACCCCTACGTGTTTTTTTTTTAAATTATTTATTTAATTTAAAATAACAGTGTGGGGTGCCCTCAGTTTTGGATTACCAGCCAAGGTGAGGTTGCCAGCTGTGGTCTGCAGGCTGCAGCCGTCTGCTTTACCCTAGCTGGCTACAAAACTAGGGGGAACCCTACGTCATTTTTTTTTTTCATTTTTTTGGCTAAATACAAAGCTAAGCACCCCTTAGTGCCACATGAAAGGCACCAAAGGGTGCTCCACTTTTTCTCCACTCTTTCTCCATTTTTTCTCCACTTTTTCTCCAATTTTTCTCCACTTTTTCTACATTTTTTCTCCACTTTTTCTCCACTTTTTCTCCACTTTTTCTCCATTTTTTTCTCCATTTTTTTCTCCATTTTTTCTCCACTTTTACTCCACTTTTTCTCCATTTTTTCTCCACTTTTTCTCCACTTTTTCTCCACTTTTTCTCCACTTTTTCTCCACTTTTTCTCCATTTTTTTCCTCCATTTTTTCTCCACTTTTTCTCCACTTTTTCTCCTTTTTTTCTCCATTTTTTTCTCCACTTTTTCTCCACTTTTTCTCCATTTTTTTCTCCACTTTTTCTCCACTTTTTCTCCACTTTTTCTCCACTTTTTCTCCATTTTTTTCTCCACTTTTTCTCCATTTTTTCTCCATTTTTTCTCCACTTTTTCTCCACTTTTTCTCCATTTTTTCTCCATTTTTTCTCCACTTTTTCTCCATTTTTTTCTCCATTTTTTTCTCCATTTTTTCTCTACTTTTTCTCCACTTTTTCTCCACTTTTTCTCCACTTTTTTCCTCCATTTTTTCTCCACTTTTTCACCACTTTTTCTCCACTTTTTCTCCATTTTTTTCTCCACTTTTTCTCCACTTTTTCTCCACTTTTTCTCCACTTTTTCTCCACTTTTTCTCAATTTTTTTTCCATTTTTTCTCCACTTTTTCTCCATTTTTTTCTCCATTTTTTCTCCACTTTTTCTCCAATTTTTCTCCACTTTTTCTCCACTTTTTCTCTACTTTTTCCCCACTTTTTCTCCATTTTTTTCTCCATTTTTTCTCCACTTTTTCTCCACTTTTTCTCCATTTTTTTCTCCATTTTTTCTCCACTTTTTTTCCACTTTTTGTCCACTTTTTCTCCACTTTTTCTCCACTTTTTCTCCACTTTTTCTCCACTTTTTCTCCATTTTTTCTCCATTTTTTCTCCACTTTTTCTCCATTTTTTCTCCACTTTTTCTCCACTTTTTCTCCATTTTTTCTCCACTTTTTCTCCACTTTTTCTCCACTTTTTCTCCATTTTGTTCTCCATTTTTTCTCCACTTTTTCTCCACTTTTTCTCCATTTTTTTCTCCATTTTGTCTCCACTTTTTCTCCATTTTTTTCTCCATTTTTTCTCCACTTTTTCTCCATTTTTTTCTCCACTTTTTCTCCACTTTTTCTCCCCTTTTTCTCCACTTTTTCTCCACTTCTCCACTTTTTCTCCACTTTTTCTCCACTTTTTCTCCGTTCTTTTTCTATGGTCGGTCTACCCATTAGCTCTGCCATGCATAGTGTAGCTCTACACCTACTGCACATGTTACTTTATGATTGACATCTCTTTCGTACCAGAGCTGTCTAAGCCTACTCTGACCCCATATTTGTCATAACTATATTGTCCTTGTACTATATTATGACATTTGTATCATGTGTTTCATTTCTTGCTGTGTTGCAATTTTTTTGCTGCATCCCAATTGTACCTCTACATTGTTCGAGTTTATGTTATTGTTCTCTCACTCTTATGTGATACTGATTATTGTCATTTTTCATGATTACATGCAGATAAGTCCAATCTGACGAAGGCTCAGGCCGAAACGTCATTTGTAACTTGTTTTGGACAAAAACATATATGCTTATGAAAAATTTTTTTTTCTTAATACGGACCAATAAAGAGTGATTTTGCATTACTATCCATTGTGACTTACTGACTTAGTCTGGGAGATTTAGAGTGCCGAGGTTACTCACTAATTTTATCTATTATTACCTCTGAGCACCTATATACCAGTGATCAGAGCTTCCTCTACAGTAGTTCTCCTGATTAGGCATGCCCTTACCTCATGAGCAGGGCATTGCAGCTTTGGTAGCAACCATTACGACATGGACTCTGCTGCTGTGGACCCGAGAAGAGTGAGTGCAGATTCATTGAACCCACACTCCTCACATGAAGGGTCCGCACTCCTAGAAAATGGAGGATATGTTCCCTGAGTGTCTCCCCCCCATATTCTAGACGGTCCAGAGTCGTCGTGGGACCACTTTATTTTTTTTCTTACAATAAATTGGTGAAAGAGGAAATGTTTTGGGGACTGTTTTTTCAAATAAATTTCTTTTGTCGATTTTTTTTTTTTTGTTAGTACTGACAGTTTATGATGTTGGGTATCTAATAGACGCCATGACATCACAAACTGCTGGGCTTGATCTCAGGTGACTTTACAGCTAGTATCAACCCGATTTATTACCCGTTTGCCACTGCACCAGGGCACGGGATGAGCTGGGGTGAAGCGCCAGGATTGGCGCATCTAGTGGATGCGCCACGTCTGGGGTGCCTGCGGCCTGCTATTTTTAGGCTGTGAAGGCCCAATAACTATGGATCTTCCCACCCTGAGAATACCAGACCACAGCTGTCCGCTTTACCTTGGCTGGTGATCCAATTTGGGGGGGACCCTACTTTTATTGTGTAATTATTAATATTTATAAAATAATTATAAAAAAGAGCCTGAGGGGACCTCCACATTGGATCCCCAACCACGGTAAAGCTGCCAGCTGTGGTTTTCAGGCTACAGCCGTCTGCTTTACCCTAGCTGGCTATCAAAAATGGGGGGACCCAACGTCATTTTTTTTTTAACTATTTTTTAAATAGAAAAAATTAATGGGCTTCCCTGTATTTTGATTGCCAACCAAGATAACAGCAGGCAGATGGGGGTGGCAACCCATAGCTGTCTGCTTTATCTGCGCTGAGAATCAAAAATACCGCGGAGCGCTACGTCATTTTTTTAAAGATTTATTTTTACAGCACTGTGATGTCCAGCAATCAAAATACAGGGAAGCCCATTTTATTTTTAGTTATTTAAATAAATAATTAAAAAAAATATATATGGGCTCCCGCTGCATTTTTTGTATTGCTAGCTAAGGGTAATCCAAGCAGCTACTGGCTGCTAACCCCCACTGCTTGGTGTTACCTTCACTGGCAATGGAAAATCCAAGGAAGCATTTTTTATTTTTTTTGCCAAAAAACTACAAAAAAAGGACGTGAGCTTTGCCATATTTTTGTATGCTAGCCAGGTATAGCAGGCAGGTGCTGGAAGAGTTGGATACAGCGCCAGAAGATGGCGCTTCTATGAAAATGCCATTTTCTGAGGCGGCTGCAGACTGCAATTCTCAGCAGTGGGGCCCAGAAAGCTCAGGCCAACCTGTGCTGCGGATTCCAATCCCCAGCTGCCTATTTGTACCTGGCTGGACACAAAAATGGGGCGAAGCCTACGTCATTTGTTTTCTAATTATTTCATGAAATTCTTGAAATAATAAAAAAAGGGCTTCCTTTTATTTTTTGTTCCCAGCCGGGTACAAATAGGCAACTGGGGGTTGGGGGCAGCCGTACCTGCCTGCTGTACCCGGCTAGCATACAAAAATATGGCGAAGCCCACATAATCTTTTCAGGGGGCAAAAAACTTCTGCATACAGTCCTGGATGGAGTATGCTGAGCCTTGTAGTTCTGCAGCTGCTGTCTGTCTGTATGGAGAAGAGCAGACAGCAGCTGCAGAACTACAAGGCTCAGCATACTCCATCCAGGACTGTATGCAGAAGTTTTTTGCCCACCAAAAAAATGACGTGGGCTTCTCCATATTTTTGTATGCTAGCCAGGTACAGCAGGCAGCCACGGGCTGCCTCCAACCCCGAGTTGCCTATTTGTACCCGGCTGGGAACCAAAAATATAGGGAAGCCCGTTTTTTTTAATTATTTCACTTATTTCATGAAATAATTAAAAAAAAACGACGTAAGCTTCGCCCCATTTTTGTGTCCAGCCAGGTACAACTAGGCAGCTGGGGATTGGAATCTGCAGCACAGGTTAGCCCGAGGTTTCTGGGTGCCTCTGCTGCGAATTGCAGTCCGCAGCCGTCCCAGAAAATGGCACTTTCATAGAAGCGCCATCATCTGGCGCTGTATCCAACCCTTCCAACAGCCCTGGAGCCGGGTGGCTTGTTGGGTAATCATGAGTTAATACTGGCTTTGTTTTACTAGCCAGTATTAAGCCAGAGATTCTTAATGTCAGGCACGTTTGACCCGGCCATTAAGAATGTCCAATAAAGGGTTAAAAAAAAGACACCACACAGAGAAAAAATACTTTAATAGAAATAAATACACAGACACATTAGAGACTCCATCTTTATTACCCCCTGTCAGCCCTCCACGATCCTGCTCTTCTGTCTTTCTCGTTCAACAAATGTAGCTCTGCTACATCACTGCTGCATGGGGGAAGACGCTGCTTCCCGTGGAGCATTCACTCCGTGAAAGCTGCACGAGAAGCAGCAAGCAGCCTTCACTCCGTGAGTGATCAGTGCTGCTAGCGGTAACGCTGACAGACGCGTTACCATAGCAACGGTGCTCCCGGAGCCGCGGTTAGCGGTGACGTCACCGCTAACTGCGTTGCTATGGCAACGGTGATCTCCATTAATGACCGGCTGTGTCAGCCGGTCCCTAATGGAATGGGGAGTCGACCGTGTGCTAGAGCATGTCGCCGGTACACGGCGATACACACATGTGCACCGTGTACCGGAGAGATGCACTCGCAGGTCCTACATGACGCGTCATAGTCTTGTGACCAGTCTGTAGCCAATGAGATAATAGCCACGTGACTGGTCACATGGCTATTTTGACGTCACGATAGGTCCTGCATCTCTGCTGGCAGTGCCGGTCACCGGGAGGATTCAGCGATCATCGGATGGAATAGTGGCAAGAGACAGAGTGCAGGAGGGATCGCGGGGACCGGTAAGTGTTATGGCAATGTTTATTAACTGTTTGTGTACATTTATAATGCATTTTTATGTGTTTGTGATTGCCTCCCATTATAGACTATTGGTTCGAGTCGGTTCGTCGAACGTTCGACGAACCGAACTCGAACGGGACCTCCGTTCAGCGAACCGACCTCGAGCCGAACCGGGACCGGTTCGCTCATCTCTAGTAAACACTTTACTGAAGTTGGATGAGACCGCTGGCGCACCTCATATTGCAGCAACAGAAAGCGCACACTCCAGGCCATCAGCACTACCATGGCACCGGTCCCAAATGCCAATCCATTCAGAGCACACCACTGCCTTGCAACATGAAGCTGGCAAATTTAGGAGCACTCCTGATAAAAGAGGGCATGAGACAAACCCTTCAAAGATAGTTTCAATTGTTCAATTGACTTATTTATAAGCGGGCTTTACACGCTACGATTTTGCTACAGCGATCTCGTTGGGGTCACGGATTTTGTGACGCACATCCGGCCGCTGTAGCGACCTCGTTGTGTGTGACTCCTAGGAGCGATTTTGGATTGTTGCAAAAACATCCAAAATCGCTCCTCGTTGACATGGGGGTTCATTCTCAATTATCATTGCTGTCGCTTGGGCGAAGTTGATCCTCATCTCTGCGGTAGCACATATCGTTATGTGTGACGCCGCAGGAACGAGGAACCTCTTCTTACCTGCCACACGCCAGCAATGAGGAAGGAAGAAGGTTGGCGGGATGTTCGTCCCACTCATCTCCGCCCCTCCGCTTTGATTGGCCGGCCGCTTAGTGACGTCGCGGTGACGTTGCTGTGATGCCGAACGTCCCTCCCCCTTGAGGGAGGGATTGTTCGTCATTCACAGCGACGCCGCCGAACAGGTAAGTGCGTGTGACGCTGCCGCAGCGATAACGTTTGCTGCGGCAGCGATCACAAAATATCGGCATAACGATAGGGGCCGGTGCTATCACGCTTGCCATCACTAGCATCGGCTAGCAATGTCACAGCGTGTAAAGCCACCCGTAGTTCCATTTTACTCTTTTTTTTAACAAACATGCTGGTGATAATAGACTGACACAGATGCAATTTTTCAGTCTTATTATAAGCCCCAAAATTCAATGCCATACAATTATAAAACCTGTCAAGATATTAATTGGAGGTGCTGGAGTTTGATTACCTGGATTTTATTTATTATATGTGTACACATAAACATTTTCCTTAAAGATTATTATAGTCAAGCAATATTAATTGTGCACATTTATTTAATATGTAATATTTGCTATAATTATTCATTTCATGTATTTATTTAAAATGTGTTTAAGATGGGTATATTACACGGACCACATATAAACTGCAATACCCGGACAGACCGCCAGTCACCCAAACTAACAGCTGTATATGTGTCTACAAGGATCAAAGTTCAGGCCGGGAGACTTGTTAGTTTAAGCATTGAAGTCTATATAAAGACTGTGAACTGCACCCATCTGAACTCAACCTAATACACATTGTCTAAAATGTAGAAAACATTCCATAATTAAATATACTTCTCTCAAATGTTTATTCCTTTTTTATTATATTGAAGTTCAGCCACCATCATAGAAAAATGTTTTAATTTTTCATTTTTATTTTTAGACTGGAATGAATTTCTACCAAATATGAATAGAGCCAGTTGTAAATTCATTGAAAGCGGCACATTCATACTGTGATCTGATTAGAAGAAACTGTGAGTCAAACACCATTTTATGAACAGACTTCCCAAACTCCTATTTATTGTGTTAGGTCATTACCTTCTCAATTGTGTCCTCCATTACTCTCTTGACAAAACATGTGGAACTAATATTATCTTTGTTTTATTTGCTATTTTAGTAAGCAGTTCCCAGTAGTAGAAAATCATTGTTTGTCACAGTTTATACCCATCTCCATCTGTTCACAAAATTTAGCAAACTTATTGGGAAAAATAAAAAGGCTTCAAACTCACATTAGCATCCAAAAAAAACATTGATTTTGTTGTGCATGACATATATTAGGCAATTTCATACACTGAGTTCTTTCAATCCTGTTTGTTATTATCATTGTTGTTTTTAGAGGATTTTATTCATTAACCCTTTCCAGCAATATAAAAACACGAGTGAGTATGGAGTAGGCTCAGCCGCTGAGCACACACTGCACAGCACAAGGCAAGTGCTAGCTCAGCTATTATACAGCTAGCACCTGCCTCCAACAGCAGCAAGAAAAGTCCAATTGTTGCTATAGAACAAAATAAATGTCACTGTCAGTATCTGACAAAGGCATTTAAAAACATCCCCTGTGAGGCGACCTCAAGGTGCTGATGGGTTGACATGAAAAAGCCAAAGTGTAAAATTAAAAAAAAAAAAATATACGTTCACCCACCCCTTTTCCATGCAAAAATAAAAAATAAGCAAATTTGGTACTGCTGCATTCTTAAAGGGAACCTGTCAGGTCCTCTGTGCACCCAGAACCACGAGTAGTTCCCTGAACATATCTATAATCCCTGCCTAACAGTTAGAGATGAAGGAACCAGTCCCGGTTCGGCTCGAGTTCGGTTCGCCTAACGGAGGTCTCGTTCGAGTTCGGTTCGTCGAACGTTCGACGAACCGAACTCGAACCGCATAGGAAACAATGGCAGGCAATCACAAACACATAAAAACACCTAGAAAACACCCTCAAAGGTGTCCAAAAGGCGACAAACAACTCACAACACAACACAAACACATGGGAAAGTGACAAGGACATATACTCATGCGAAAACAAAACAGCTGGACAAGGAAAAAGAGGAGGACACACAGATATAGGAGTATATGCAAGGAAACGTCGATGCCATTACTGTGCAACTTGAGCCCTGCTCATTTTAGGCTTCCAATCTAGGAACTTGTCTTCAGTGCTGCTGGGGGTCTGCTGGCAGATAAGCACACGTGTCTGTCCACTGACAATGTGGACATGGCTCTCAGAGGACTTTTCTTCCCCTGGGTCAGCCAGGGGAGGCGAAAGGCACGCGTATTTTTGAGAGTGCTTCATGCAAAGCATCTTTTTCATTTTGAAAAGGGGGGTCAACTGATGCCAGTCAAGTGGGGTGTGTGTGGCCCAATTAGTGGAAACGAGGGAGACTGTGGTTGGAGTCCCGTCGCTGTGTTTATAAATGAACCAAGATGAACAAGTCATGGCTCCCAGAGGACTTTTCTTCCCCTGGGTCATCCAGGGGAGGTGAAAGGCACGCATATTTTTGAGAGTGCTTCATGCAAATCATCTTTTTCTTTTTCAAAAGGGCGGTCAACTGATGCCAGTCAAGTGGGGTGTGTGTGGCCCAATTAGTGGCAACAAGGGAGACTGTGGTTGGAGTCCCCTCGCTGTGTTTCTAAAAGAACCAAGATGAACAAGTCATGGCTCTCAGAGGACTTTTCTTCCCTTGGGTCAGCCAGGGGAGGCGAAAGGCACGCGTATTTTTGAGAGTGCTTCATGCAAAGCATCTTTTTCATTTTGAAAAGGGGGGTCAACTGATGCCAGTCAAGTGGGGTGTGTGTGGCCCAATTAGTGGAAACGAGGGAGACTGTGGTTGGAGTCCCCTCGCTGTGCTTTACATGATTTTCGAAGGGCATGACATGCCTAAGAGGTTGAGTTTCATCATCTGCAACTTGTTGGCAACAGAAAGGCTGCCTTTACACCCTTTTGAGACCGAGGATTTTCGAGACCTTATGCCCATTGCAGTGCCCCAAGAGCCGATGGCCAGTCGTCACTCCTTCTCCAAGAAAGGCGTGCCCGCGCTACCACAGCAGGTCACACACAACCTCACCGATTCCTTGATAAACTCTGTGTGTGACAGGGTGCATTTCACCACAGATACTTGGACCAGTAAGCATGGACAGGGGAGTTACGTGTTGCTGACTGGGCACTGGGTAACTATGGTGAGACTATGGAGAAGGGTTTGCTGTACAAGTCTTGCCGTCCCCACGACTTGTGTGTCAATCCTTCCTCTGTATGTACAAGTTCCTCCACTGCTTCTGCCTCCTCAACCTCGTGTGGGTCCTCCACCTCGGCCCAAGCCCTTTGTGGTCAGGCCACCCTTCCTTGTAACTGCGCCCAAGGAATCCCACACACCTCCTTACTATGCTGGCAGCACAGCTCAACAGTATGATGCGGTCGACTCTTTACTTAGAAATGTCTGGGAAATGTGAGTCACACCGCTGAGGAGTTGTGGACGGTAAGCTCTGGAGAGTGAGACCGAGTTTCATCAATGGTTGTCTCCACTAAACCAGCAGCCAGGGAAGGTCGGGTGCGACAATGATGCAAACCAGTCTGCGACCCTTCTTCAGGGTTATGTGACACACGTGCCTTGTATGGCTCACGTGTTGAACCTGGTTGTCCAGCAATTTTTAAAACACTATCCCGGCCTACATGGCCTTCTGCAGAGGGCACGGTGTAACGCCTGCCTGGATCGACACACTCAGATGGGCTGTAAAGGATAGGCTAGAGGCAAGCCACTCACCAAGCTGGACACCCAGAACCCTGAAACCCTTTAACCCCTATACAGTGATTTGGAATTACACAGGGCCCAAGTTGATCAATACCTGTGGAAGGCTGCAGTTCCAGAGAATAGTAGTCATGCAGGGTCAAAAACATTAATTGAGGAAGAGGAACAGAATGGGAGGGCCAGGACTTAATCAGAAAACAAGCAGAGGTGAAATTCGGATCGGCCAACGAGGTACATAAACAGCAAGCAGGAAAAGTAGTCAGGTAACAAGCACACAAAATCATAAAACTGAACTGGGGGTAACAGTAACAAGAGGTTCATAGCTTTGTCTGGCAGTGGTCTGCAGACAGGAGGGGCCTAAAAAAGGTTGTGGTGTCTTCCCATTGGTTGTAGCTGAATGATGGTACTTCATCTGTGAGATACCCACCACCTACATTCAGCCTGTGGTTCTGTATCTGTGTCAAGGTAACGCAACCCAGTGGGTGACCATAACCTGCGTCCACCTGCGCCGCTGGCATTGACTCCTTTCCCATCATAAGGACTATGCACGAAAGGAACACGTTGTCACCTGGCGACCGGAGTACAAATTGATTGAGTGGACTACGTTGGTGACTTAACAGCCATGTGCGGCAATGATGCAAACCTGTCTGCGGCCCTTCGTCAGGGCAATGTGACACACGTGCCTTGTATGGCTCACGTGTTGAATCTGATTCTCCAGCAATTTTTAAAATACCATCCCGGCCTACATGGCCTTGTGCAGCGGGCACGCTGCTATGTGCTCACTTTCATCCTTTGCACCCAGCAGCTCAACAACTTTCATCGCTCCTGAAGTCTTAGGATCTGGCAGTTAAACGCCGGAAATGCGATGTTCCGACACGCAGGAATTGGAATCTGCACATGTTGCAGCGTCTGTGGCAGCACCGCAGAGCCCTGCTAAAATACAGTCTGACGTATACCCTGGGCTAACTTGATCCAGAGGTGGTGCAGATCACGCTGCTGGAGTGGTGTCAGATCAAGGACCTATTCACCCTTCTACACAGTTTACAAATGTCGACGAAGATGTTTAGCACTGGCGATGCCATTCTCAGCGTGACAATTCTGGTCATCTACAAGATGGAGCACACTGTAAGCATTATTCAGAGTCAGGTGTTGGTCCAAGAGGAAGGGGAGGAAGAACAGGAGGAGTCATATGCAGAAGGGATAATAAGATCTACAAGGTCCAGACGGTGAGCGGCACCTAGGCGGCAGTCATGGAGGGGGAGAGGGATTAACAAGGGCGCATAGTATCAGCAAAAATTATAGAGGAAGTTGCAGGAGCCCATGAAGAAATGGAGGACGAACTGGCGATGGGCATGGAAGACTCAGCAGATGAGTGAGAGCTTTCTCACATTTCGGTTGTGCGAGGTTGGGGGGAGAGGGCAGAGGAAGGAGGCACAATTCTCACCTCTCTGCCACCAACACACCAAGGACTTGGTCCTCCTGGATGCACAAGACACATGAGCGCCTTCTTGCTGCACTACCTACAACATGACCCTCAGATTGTACGAATTCGAAGTAATGCTAACTACTGGGTTGCCACACTGTTAGATCCCTGGTACAAGACAAAATTTGGCGAAATAATTCCTGCCATAGATAGGGACGCACGTATACAGGAGTATCTGCAGAAGGTGGTACGGATTCTTAGATCTGCTTTTTCAGTAAACACCAGTGCTGCACGGAGTGAATCTCAATGCTTTGTCATGGATAGGAGGAAATGGTCTTTTACTTGTCCACATCTGAGGGACCGAGGGCTGGCTGCTGTGCTGAGATGGCATTGAGTACGGTGTCCCTGCAGAGTTGCACTTTTGGTCATATACCAAATGAGTTGAAAAAGGACAGATGCTGGTGGAAAGGGGAACAGTTGTGTTGGAAAGGGGAAAAAAGTTTTTGTCCGTGGGTTTGGTGGTTAAGCAAAAGTAACATTTGATGAAGAAACACCATCTGTTACGGTGGGACTTGCAGATTTGGATGAGGTGGTTTATACTATGTTACCGCTATATAACGAAAATTAATAAGAAAAGAAAGAGAAAGGTATATATCCCCATCAGCAGTCAGTGTCCACCGTGCTCCCAGATGTAAAAGGAGAGGTTGGCAACTGGAAGGTTAGGTGGAGGATACAGAGTTGTGTGGCTATGAAACTAATAGTAGCCTGAACCGAGTTAGACGCCACTCGGATCTGGAGACTGGGAGCCCTGTTAGCGTCACAGGGTCCACACGCCCACCCAGCCCAGGAACTCCCTGTTAACATCACAGGGGCCATTCAGTACGCTGACCGTGTGCATTGGGGCCACACCTGTGGACAGCCGGCGCATCAGCAGCAGCAGGCCTGTTAATGCCCCTGGGCTGTACAAGCAGGACTGGTAGGACAGGAGCTGGTCTTAACCGTTCTGCGTTACCAACTGTGGTGGCAGCCTGCATCGACGCCCTATCCCTGCCTACCTCTGGAATAAAACCGCAATGGGTTCAACACATGGAGGTGTGCTCTTTCGGAGCATAATAGAAAACTGCGCACCTCCTTGTTGGCTCCAGCCCGTTTTATAACCTGGGTCCGCCCCAAACCAGGGTGGACCACAATGCACCTCCTGGAGACAAAAGCAGAGTGACACGTCATGAGTGGCATAACTAGCGTCCTATTTGGAACCGCAACTTCAATAATGACCTCATGGCTGCCACAACACAAACACCTCACCAGTCATCGTCTGACCATCAATAATGAGGTGACAAGTCATAGGGGCGGGCCTCTGCAAGCCATTTGGGAGTGGCCTGGCCACATCGTCAGGACACCTGATGCCCTGTGGTCTATATGGGCCCCCCTCATCATGGGCAGGGCCAAAGAGTTCATTACCGGACCTAGTCTCTGATGCAGTAAGTGCCTGAGCATGCTCAGTAGCATGAAATACAGTCTCTGAAAAAAGACTATCAGCTTTAGCATGGTGTCTAGGCACAAAATAGGACTTAGACCCGGCACAGAATGCAAGTACCTGTGCAAAGAGGCTTTTCGCACTAAGTGTGGGAGCATGCGCTGTATCCCGAAATGAATACTTAACCTCAGGAATGGCACAGTCAGTCTGAGCATACTCAATAGGCGAAACACTGTAGTTCGGCTGCGGCTGGGGTAAATCGGCACATGCATGCGCACTAGCTGCCTCTCCACACTTAGACGTGGAGGAGAAATTGCTCTTCGGGTGTGGACTTGGAGATGCTGTCTATGAACAGAAGGAAAAGATAAAGGAAGCCTCACTTTCTATCCCTCTGAATGATCAAATGCAGCAAGGAATTCCCTAAGTTTGCTATAAAATTAGCATAGCAAAATGTGCATGAGGGTGTCCTGCACAGGTGCTGCAAATAGATTTGCACCAGTGGGACACTAATGGAAGTCCAACAGTCACTTCTTGTATGCCACTAAATGGCAGCATTATTTGCTATCATTATAGCTTATTAAAAAAGAGAGCAGGGGGGTGTCCTGCACAAGTGCTAGAAATAGCTTGACACCAGTGGGACAATAATGAAATACAACAGCCAGTTCTTGTATGCCACTAAATGGCAGCATTTTTTGCTATCATTATAGCTTATTAAAAACAGAGCAGGAGGGTGTCCTGCACAGGTGCTAGAAATAGCTTGGCACCAGTGGGACAATAATGAAATACATCAGCCAGTTCTTGTATGCCACTAAATGGCAACATTTTTTGCTATCATTATAGCTTATTAAAAACAGAGCAGGAGGGTGTCCTGCACAGGTGCTAGAAATAGCTTGGCACCAGTGGGGCACTAATGGAGTACAACAGCCACTTCTTGTATGCCACTAAGTTTACTCAATTTTTGGTATTATAATGTCTTAGTAACAATGAGTTTGAGTGTGCAATGCAGGCAAACGTGCTGCAAATATCTTTGCACTAGTGGGACAATACAGAAGTCCAACAGCCACGTTTAGGATGCCACTAAGTTCACTCAGTGTTTGCTAGTATAATGGCTTAGTAACAATGAGTTTGAGTGTGCAAAGGGCAGGAGGGTATAGTGGCAGGGTTGTGGGTCTCTGGGTAGAGGAAAGGAAGCCTGCCTTTCTATCCCTCCTTATGGGGAAATGCAGCAAGGAAATCCCTGACCTTAACTACACAGACGCTGTCATCTTGTGTAGCTGTTAAACTCTGTTTTCACGGACCTGTCACCTATGGCTCTGACCCTGCCGGTATTAGCCCTTAAAAGGACTGATAGAAAGTTCTATCCCTATTCTGTAAAGCGCTGTGTATAGAGCGTACACAGCAGTATCGGAGATAGGCGCTGCGCCAGCGGTGACTGACACCAAGGACGCAGAAGGCAGATAATGGCGTGCTGGAGGAAATGTCCGTTTTTTTAATGCAGGGACATGTGACATGGACATCCTATCACACATGCAGTTGCTTCTCTGGCTAAAAGTCTACTTAGCTGTGTGTGTGTCTGGGATTGGCTAACATGCTGGCCTGCCCCACTACACGCGCGCGCTTAGGGAAGGAAGACAAGGAAAAAAAAAATGGCGATCGCCATTATACAAACAGGAGTGATCTGAAGGCGCTGTTCACGCACACTATACACTGAAATTTCATAATAGTGTGAGTCACAGAGTGACTCACACTATTACAGCGGAAAGCTAGCTAGTAATTAGCTTGTCTTTTTGCTGCTAGAACCGTTCTCGAACATATCTAGAACTATCGAGCTTTAGCAAAAAGCTCGAGTTCTAGTTCGATCTAGAATAGCCCCCAAAATCACTCGAGCCACGAACTGGAGAACCTCGAACCGCGAACCGCGCTCAACTCTACTAACAGTCCCTTCATGCTGAAGCATCACTCTGAGCAGCAGATGCGATAGGAGAGTGCAGGCTTCAAGTCTCCTAAGGTAACTAGCAAAATCAATAAAAAAAAATGTAAAAATATGAACAATAAAAAATTAAAATTAAAATCACGCCCCTTTTGCCCCAGTGAAAAAACACTAATAAAAAAATATACACATCTATTCAGAAATGCCCAGTATATCATAATATAAAATAAATTAATCTAACCGGCAAAGGGCGTAGAGAGAAAAAAAATCAAAATGCCAAATTTATTTTTTTGTTGCCACAACATTGCATTAAAATGCAATAACAAGCAATTGAAACATTATATTTAGCTAGAAATGGTATAATTAAAAATCTCAAATCAAGACCCAAAACATATGCCTTCACATAGGCACAGATCCAGAAAAATGAGATTGCTTTGGGTTTCAGAAAATGGTGACAAATGCACAATTTTTGTGGGAGGTGGGGCACATTTTTGAATTTTTTTAACCACTTAGATAAAAGTAAAACTATATATTTTGTTATCTACGAACTCCTGCTGACCTGGAAAATCATAATGCTAAGTCAGTTTTACCATTTAGTTAACATGGTAAATAATAAAGGAAAAAAAATAACCTCCCCAAAAATCGTGCAAATTACTTTTTTTTGCATTCGTAGATGACCAGGTAGCATCTATTTGGACAGTGTTCATATACAAAAGGTTTGGCTCAAGCTTTAGTTCTTCTTGTGGAATATAACAGATTTGTTTTTAGGTCTCTATTAAATTTTCATTTAATGTGTATTAGCGTAAGGGCCATTTGCATATTCGTTTTCCTTATTGTACACTATTGACAGGAGTGTCTATACCCTGTTGCTGCTGACACTTTGATTTTATCAGGGTATTTAACACAGATGTACTATTATTGATTTAGAATATATTTTTAATGTAGCAGCAGCAAAGTTTCCATCTCTAGAATCCCTGCATACATGCCTCTAATACACTATCCCCTCTGCAGCAGCTCTCCCTACACATATTACAACTAAGATCAGTATTAATAGAGATTAAAATAGTTTTGAATTAGTCCTGAAAATGACTTTTGAGTTAACATAACAGCTGAAAGGAATGTAAGGCAATAATCACTGCTTAGATGCCTGTGATATACTATCTCTCCGCAATCAGCTCTCCCTTCACTAATTACAGCTAAGAGCGGTATTATTAGAAAATAGAATATATTAGAATTAGCCTTGAAAAGTGCTTTTGAGTTAATTTCACAGCAGCAAAATTTGTAAGGCTAGAATCCCTACCTACATGCCTCTAATACACTATCCCATCTCTAGCAGCTTGCTCTACTCTAACTGTAGATAAGACCGGTATTAATATAGAACCGAATAGATTCTTTACAGAACAGCAGCAAGGTCTGTAAAGCTAAAATCCCTACATACATGTCTCTAATACACTATCCTATTTCCACAGCTCTCCCTACACTAATTGTAGCTAAGAGCGGTATTATTAGAGAATAGAATAGATTTGAATAAGCCCTAAAAAGTACTTTTAGGTTAAAATAACATAAGCAAGTAATGAAGGGCAATAATCAATGCCTAGATGTCTGTAATACACTATCCCTTCTCCACCAGCTCTCCATACACTATATGCAGTTAAGAGCATTAGTATTAGAGAATAAAAGGGATTTGAATTATCGTTTACTTGCTTCTAATACACCATCCCTTCTCCAGCAGCTTGCCCTACACTAAATAATAATATTTATATAGCACTATTAATTTCACAGCACATTTTATACATCACCAACACTGTCCCCACTTGGGCTCACAATCTAAGGTGCCTATCTTTATGTCTTTTGTATTGTGGGAGGAAACCCACACAGACACAGGGAGAACATACAAACTCCTTCCAGATGGTGTTCTTGGTGGGATTTGAACACAGGACCCCAGCGCTGCAAGACTGCAGTGCTAACCACTGAGACACCATGCCACCCAGAGGACAAATACAGAGGAGAGTGGTATTATTAAAGAATAGAAGATAATTTTTATGTAACAGCAACAAGGAATGTAAAACTAGTATCTCTGCCTACGTGTTTGTGATACACTATCTTTTCTCCAGCAGCTCTCTCTAAACTAATTGCAGCTAAAGGCCCCGTCACACTAAGCAACATCGCTAGCAACATCGCTGCTAACGAACAACTTTTGTGACGTTGCTAGCGATGTTGCTGTGTGTGACATCCAGCAACAACCTGGCCCCTGCTGTGAGGTCGTTGGTTGTTGCTGAATGTCCTGGGCCATTTTTTAGTTGTTGCTGTCCCGCTGTGAAGCACAGATCGCTGTGTGTGACAGCGAGACAGCAACAACTAAAATGTGCAGGCAGCAGGAGCCGGCTTCTGCGGAGGCTGGTAACCAATGTAAACATCGGGTAACCAAGAAGCCCTGTCCTTGGTTACCCGATATTTACCTTTGTTATCAGCCTCCTCCGCTCTCACTGTCAGTGCCGGCTCCTGCTCAGTGCACATGTAGCTGCAGCACACATCGGGTTAATTAACCCGATGTGTGCTGTAACTAGGAGAGCAGGGAGCCAGCGCTAAGCATTGTGCGCTGCTCCCTGCTCTGTGCACATTTAGCTGCAGCACACATCGGGTAATTAACCCGATGTGTGCTGTAACTAGGAGAGCAAGGAGCCAGTGCTCAGTGTGCGCTGCTCCCTGCTCTCTGCACGTGTAGCTGCGTGCAGTGGTAACCAAGGTAAATATCGGGTTGGTTACCCGATATTTACCTTAGTTACCAAGCGCAGCATCTTCCACGCGGCGCTGGGGGCTGATCACTGGTTGCTGGTGAGCTCACCAGCAACTTGTGTAGCCACGCTCCAGCGATCCCTGCCAGGTCAGGTTGCTGGTGGGATCGCTGGAGCGTCGCAGTGTGACATCTCACCAGCAACCTCCTAGCAACTTACCAGCGATCCCTATCGTTGTTGGGATCGCTGGTAAGTTGCTTAGTGTGACTGGACCTTAAGAGCGATATTATTTGCTAAGTCATTGGATTTGAGTTAGGGGCACTTTGCACACTGCGACATCACAGGTGCGATGTCGGTGGGGTCAAATTGAAAATGATGCACTTCCGGCATCGCATGCGACATCGCAGTGTGTAAAGGCTGGATGATACGATTAACGAGCGCAAAAGCGTCGTAATCGTATCATCGGTGCAGCGTCGGCGTAATCCATGATTACGCTGACGCGACGGTCCGATGTTGTTCCTCGCTCCTGCGGCATCACACATCGCTGTGTGTGAAGTCGCAGGAGCGAGGAACGTCTCCTACCGGCCTCACTGCGGCTTCCGTAGGATATGCGGAAGGAAGGAGGTGGGCAGGATGTTTACATCCTGCTCATCTCCGCCCCTCCGCTCTGATTGGCTGCCTGCCGTGTGACGTCGCAGTGACGCCGCACGACCCGCCCCCTTAACAAGGAGGCGGGTCGCCGGCCACAGGGACGTCGCACGGCAGGTGAGTGTGTGTGTGAAGCTGGCGTAGCGATAACTTTCGCTACGCCAGCTATCACCACATATCGCTGCTGCGACGGGGGCGGGCACTATCGCACTCGGCATCGCAGCATCGGGCTGCGATGTCGTAGTGTGCAAAGCCCGCCTTAGCCTTGAAAAGGACTTTTGGGTTAAAGTAACAGCAGCAAGAAATGTAAGGCAATTCTCACTGCCTGGTATTAAACTATCCCTTCTCCACCAGCTCTCCCTGCAGTAATTGCAGCTAAGAGTGGTATTATTATAGAATAGATTAGATTTAGCCATGAAAATGATCTTTGGGTTTTTGTCACAAAAGCAAGAACTGAAAGGCTATAAATCCTGTCCCATGCTTCTAAGTCCCTATCTCTTCCCCAGCAGTTTGCCCTACAATACCCTAAATGCATCTAAGAGCGGTAATATTAGAAAGTATAATACATTTTTTTTAACTTGCAGCATGAATGACCTGCAAGGCTAGAAACACAATAAGGCTATGTGCGCTCACTGCAGATTTGTTTCTCCAGCGAAAAACGCACCTTCTGGTAGAAAAATGCACCTACCTCCGGAAAAAATGCACCAAAAACGCATGCGGTTTTACTGCATTGGGCTGCGTCTTAAGTTCAGATTAACCACATTTTTGCCTGCAGTTTTTTCCCTGCGTTTTTTTAACATTGTCAATAACAAAACACAGGGAAAAACGCTGAAAAACACAGAAAAGATGTCACATGCTACTTCTTTTTGCTGCAGAAATTCTGCAGCAAAACCTGAAGGAAAAAAGAGGAAACGTGCGCACAGCGTTTTGGATTTCTCATAGACTTTGCTGGGGAGGGACTGCATGAAGCTTATGAATAAAAACTGCATCAAAAATGCAGTGTGTGCACAGGGCCTTATACACTATTCCTTCTCCAGCAGAATCTCTCCCTATACAATTTTGAGGTACAGTGGGTCGAGCATGGTATCTCCGGGTCTTATATGGACCTGATTATGCAATCCAGATGACCAATTAATTACTGTCATTGACAGCAGACAACATGACTGCAACATCACCATGATTAGCAGACAATCGCCTCATCTTTAGTGGCTGAAAAACACTTGTTCCATTGGTTACTTGTGGTATAAATACTGGTCTTATCCTTTCACTAACTAAACCTGATGAAGTAACAGTGAAACATACATCGGTTGTTTGGTGGATGAGCTTTCTATGCTACATTATAATTATTTTTACTTACTTATTACTTGTCATACTTACTGTGGGTCATACATTTCTTGGTACTTCTCTTGTAGAGACACCTAATTCATGTATCTATGCTTGCATATGACTGAATATTAATTCTTGTATACTATTTAACTATACTATTTTCAGCATGTATTTATGTGATCTAACGTTATTGTCCCAGGGATTACCACTTTTGCTCATTCACCAACTTTTTATCCTTGCCTGTACTGCTGGAACTATATGTATTTATTTGTTTTTAGAGTTTTTACTAAATACATTTTCACAAATTCTTTGTTATTTGTATTATTTTCCTTGCACAGGCACAATTTCACTTTCGGTCACAGTGGAACCTCGGTTTACAAGTAACTTGGTGTGTGAGTATTTTGCTACACAGCAAAGCTTGCTGTAAATTTGTAACTCAGTTTATGAGCAATCTTTGCTGTACGAGCAAATACTCACTGCACACACTTCTGGTTCCATACTTTCACAGTGCTCTGACCCGCTCTTACTGTCCGCATAAACACACACAAACACACACAAACACACACGCACATACACATATTATGCTCACCCTACCTTCCGTTCCCTCAACGGCCTCCTGATTCTTGTAGTCCGCCGGTACAGGATGTGTATCGGGTAACCATCGGGACGATGGAGGAACTTCAGCTGTCAGACACTTCTCAAAGGCAGCGCGCTGACCAATTAGAGGCAAGCGGCTCATGCCAATGACGTTAGCGTGCTTGTAGCGGAAGCTCTAGCATTGGTCGCGATAGTTACCCATTATACATCCTGTACCTGTGGACTAAAAGAGCCAGGAGGATGGCGATGGAACAGAAGGTAAGGTGAGCATAATATGTGTGTGTGTGCATGTGTGTGTGTGTGTGCGCATGTGTTTGTGTGCGCATGTGTGGATTGGCACAATAGGGGACCAGGATGGGACATTGAACCAGTTGTGGAACGAATTGTCTGAGCTTGCATTATTTCCTATGGGAAATCTTGCTTTGCTAGACGAGTAACTTGGTTTACAAGCACACTCCCAGAACGGATTGTTCTTGTAAACCAAGGTTCCACTGTATATCTATTGTTTTGGTGCCCTATGGGGACATTCTAGGAGTACAATTTTTGGTTGCTCACAAACACTGAAGTAAAAAACTCACCAAATATTCAATGTGTACATGTGGCCTTATGACTGGAACATTTCTACACTGAACTTACAATATGCTGTCATGGCATGTTTGGGACATCCTGATCTAAAAGTTATAATGCCTGTATTTTTCCCCCTTTAAACCTTGTTTCTGATACTTGGCTAAATCTGCCAGACATGTTTTTAAGCAATGCAACTTCTTTATAGACGGAAGTCTTGCACAGTTTCTTGCCACCTAATAGGGAAAGGGATGGGAGCAAGCCTGTCTCACAAGTAATCCCACAGCTGCCTCATGGTAAGCCTGACAGCCTATTGTTTTTATTGTCACAACTTTGATACGTTTGATCTTGTTTCTGAATGTTTGAAACATTTCGTTTGACAGTAGGAGGCAGTTCCTCTAATGGTCCAAATTGCATTTATAATGCTCTTTTACTCAAGTGAAGCAAATAAAGTATTTGCATTTGCCTTTGTAAGTGCATTCTTAACTGAAAGGCACATGTTCTCATTCTGTTAATTGATCACGTTCCAATAACTTCACAAATGCATATAAACATGACCATATGGGTTTCTGAACTAGTGTCATTACCTAACAGATATTTAGTGGCAGAATAAACTATTACATGTTTGAATATATATTGCCATTAATGTTAACCCAACAACACAAGAATTGAATTAACATCTAATATAAAGAGTTAAAATATAACATAAAGTGCAAATTAAAGCAATCAGGAATAACATTCCTTGATGATAAAAAGACAAGGTCAGAGAATACATTGAAGAGGCATGAATTAAAGAACATTTGTCAGCAGTTTTTTTTTCTATTTAATTTGAGAGCAGTATAATGCAAGGGCAGAAAGTCTTATTTCATAATATTTCTTATTATGTGTCACTTGCTTAGCAGTTTGCAATACAATTAGTGTTTTAACAGAATAAGATTATCGACACAAAAGTAGATGGAATATGAAAAACAGTGAAGTTAATCAGTGTACTTCAGCCCCATCATTGATTGTCAGTTTTCTGACAATGTGCAGTGTACACTGAAAGCTGAAATTCATGGCCCTTTATGAGGTTATACATAACAGCATTTTGAATTCTACTGTAGGGAAATGAGAGATTCTATAAAAATGGGCCAAGCAGTCCAGTGAGTGACACATCACTGGATCAGGTCCCTCTGTATCATGCAGCTCTCAAATTGCATAGCAAAATCTGCTGACAGATTCACTTTAAAGGGAATATGTCAGCAGGTTTTTAATATGTAATCTGAAAACTGCATGCTGTAAGAGTTAAAACAGAGACTCCAACTCTCCATCTCTTATCACAAAGTGTGTTTTTTTTTGTTTACTTGCTATGTAAACTTAAGCTTCCTAGCTTTATCATTAGTCGGACCCAGCAACATGTGAGCTCAGGCCTGATTCCTTTTGATTAGCAGCTTCTGTCTAAGGAAATGTACACTAAAAGCCTGGTGTGTTTGAGGGCAGCTTGTTAAGCTTTGCTACTTGATAAAACTAAAATCCTAGATTTTGTCAGAATGACTGCAGCCAGTATTCTAAGTGACACATTGCTGGATTCAGGATCTCTTCATCATGCTGTTCTCAGATGAGGTAGCAAAAACCAGCTGACAGATTATTTTTAAAGGCTTTGCATGGAGGACTCTTGCAGTCAAGAAAACGTATCCAAATCTTCATCTGTATTTTATGACTATGTTCTAAAAACACAAATTATATTAATGGAAATAATGGATATCAAAATATGTAATGGATTGAATCTTGCTCCACTGTAAGAATCTTGAGAAACAGCCATGCTTATGAAAAAACAATAATAATTTTCATTCTCTTGAAACACAGTTATTTCATGTATATTAAATTCTCTTTTAATTTCATGAATAAAACATATTGGTTGACTCTATAGCTGGACACTAAATGTTATACTGTTTGTGGTAAGAAGCATATTGAGAAATTTGGTTCTAGGCAGAGTCCTCGTAGTCTTTATGCAAACTTCAGCTAAGGTAATAAATGGTGGATAAATCTTTACATTGTAATAATGTACTAGAAAAACGGATTGAGATAGAGTTCCCCTAAGAAAGCGAATGGAGAACTTTATGCAAAACTTACAGCAATCGATGGTGCTGCAATCTTAAAGGGAAATGTTTAGAATGGTATCTGATCTGCACCTAGTATGATATAGAGCAGGAGCAGATAATCAGATTGATGAATATTAATCTGAAGAAAGTTATTGTCAGAAATAATAGTTTATAATAATATTTTTTATTTATATTCTACTAATTTATTCTGCAACACTTTACACTTCAGAGGATGCTTTTAGATATATGGTAGCCTTCACAGATTAACACATAGTTCAATTCATACCAGGAGTGAAGGCCCTCATACAATCTATGAAGAAATAGGGGTAACACAAAAGTCAAAAAGGTAAAAATAAAGTGTTTGTTGTGTAAGGTCCAGTCATCAGTAAAGTATATAGGAGAATTCAAATAACACAGGTCTACAAAAATTATTTTTTGTAATCATCACAGATGACTTTGTACTTTACTGAATCGTCCTTTTGTCCTGATTTCAAAAATGGATATAGTTTTTCTGTAGCATGTATAGTTTCCATGGAGCAACATCATTATTATATTGTATAAGAAATATACTGGCGGCATTAAGAAAACAGTAATCTACATATCAGAAAAAATGCTTCATCTTACAAAACAGTTTTTATTGAACCAAAATAATTTCACATGTAAAATAGAAACCAAAATATGAGCAGAAATTAAAAGTGCTTGACATTAGTTTGTCATTGATACGATTTTTCAGGGTTGTCCCTATATAACATCCAACAGTAATTGGCTATCATTGAGTCATTACAAAAACTCGCATAGTGGTGTTCCATTACTTTAATGTCCTGGTGAAACCGCTTGGCTTGTTCATCGCTTATATCCCCAAGATTTTGAGGGAAGAATACTAAATGTGAATGCAAAAAGTGCATTTTCAGAGACATGCGACATCCAAGACACTGGTATGTATTTAGCAGTTCCTTAACACCTTCAACATATTCTGGAGATTTATTTTTTCCTAAGAAGCTTTCACAGATCAACAAAGCTTTTCCAAAATCTCAATTCCTTATCATTCTAAGTTCCTTCAAACACATCATCTCTCATAAGCTCTCTGATCTGAGGACCAACAAATACCCCTTCCTTCAGTTTTGCTGGTGAAATGCTGGAAAACGTCTGTGAAATGTACTGGAACCCTTGTGAATTTGTCTTTGGCCATGTCTTTCACAAAGTTTTTAATCAATCACAACTTTATATGTAGTGGAGGAAGAAAGATTTTTGTTGGAGCAACTAAAAGATTAGGCTGAACATTGTCTCTACCTAGAGCATAGATGTTTCTCTGTCTCCAATCATGACTAACATTATGTTCTACTGTATTTCTACTGTCCCATAAACACAAGAAGCAACAATATTTTGTGAAACCTCCTTGCATTCCTGTTAGCAGACCAATCACTTTCACATTGCCACAGATATTTCATTGATAATGCTTATATTGTATAGCATCCAAAACAACTGACAGATTTTCATAACTTTCCTTTAGATGACATGAATGAGCAATAGGGATTGATGCTTTCATATTTCCATTGTGAAGCAACACTGCTTCCACACTTCTCTGGGATGAGACAATAAACAATCACCAATCTGCAAACAATATTCTTGATTCAGTTCTTCAAAGAGGCCATTCACATTGTTACTGTACACCATTGGTCCATCAACTGTGAAAAGCTGTGTCAAAGTGTTACCTCTGTTTCGGTAATAACACACTTTGACATCATCATGAAGAAGATTCTTCTGTTTCAACCTAGATGCAAGAAGTTCAGCTTTATCTTTTGACAATGAAAGGTCTCTGATGAGATCATTTAATGCATGTTGCGTAAAGCGTTCTGGCTGCTCGGCTGCTCCATCAGGTACATACTCATCTTGACTTGAGGTCTCCATGTCTTTGCCAGTAGCTTCAGCTCCATAGTCTTCGCAGATTCAAGTTCAGGGTAATTAATCTTATGTCTGTTTTTTGTAGAAAAGTCCTTCAGTTTACAAAAAAGTAGCAGTCATCACTTTGATTTTTGGGTTCTCTCCAAATCATGGGAACAGCAAATGGCATAGACACTAGAGATGAGCGATGTTTGAAGCGAACCGTTCACCAATTTGAAATTTGAGTGGTATTGGACACAGTTCGAGTCATTCGATGAACTCGAACGATTTCCTTCACGTTCGATAGTTCGAGTTTTCACGGTAAGGCTATGTGCAGAGCGGTGTGTTAGTGTTGTTGTTGTTTTTAATTGTAAAAATGTTTTCTTTTATTTTATCCTTAATTAGTGACATGTTCATACTCTCTATATGCCTCTTCGTATACGTGTATGGGATATATTTACATCTATGATCATGGGCATCGTAAAATTCTGGGATTTGGAATCTGATGTGAAACCAGCTATGCACCTTAATATATATCAACATCTCATGATATGACCCCTGGAGATACCTGGATGTACATTATGTATAAGGATCCCTTCTTGATACCATTCTTTGTATTGTGGAAGGATTTAGGACTACTAATTACTGTATTATTTACTATTCTTTGTTATTGTATCTGTCTATTACCTGTACATGAGCAATTTTCTATTGATAATTAATAGTTTATATTATTTCTTTTATATTGTATGCTCTTTTTATGTAGTCCAAGCTCCGCTTAATATAATAATAATGGTGCAGCTTTTATACTTATTTCAGCATCCCCTAATATGTCACCTGGTCTTTGCCCTTACTAGTTGCTAATAGAGAGTATGGTTGCCATGGGGTGCGTATGAGCAGTGACTTCACATGAATGTGTCCCTTTGACGGCCTCCGTACAGGCTGACGTGGGTGTGTCATGTGACGACATGACTCACGCCCCTGTCGTTGCTGGGAGACCCGATGACGTACACCGCTTCCTGTGCCTTCACTCTGCGTGCGCCAATCAGATACCGTGGCATCATTTTTAAACCCCCTCACACTGCACAGCTGTAGCGCAGCTCCCCGAGGAAGGTCAGGAAACGTGCGCGTCGGAGCACGCCACGCCGGGAAGTCAGCACAGATGGGTAAGTTTCACATTCCCTCTGTTCACTAACTTGCATGTTCTGATTAATTTATGAGCATGGACACTCATTTATGGCTTTACATCTATGCATTGTTATTATTGGTATGCGGATTGATAACGCTTTATACTCTTCTTGCTGTCAAGATAGGATCAATGTGTCAGCTTTTGGTCTGACCATTTACCAAGTTAGCCTTTATTATCATTGCTTTTCAGAGTTAACCTTTTAACTTCCTGTACCTGTTACATATGTAGTTGGCTCTGTTTATACTACTCATTGGATATGGGCTCAGCATCGGCTGCCTAATTAGTTTTGTTTGGGGGTGCTCTACATATACCTTATTGATTATAACTTAATATAGTCGTGGTTTTCCCCTGAACATCTTTGCCATCTCTGACAAAATTTATTCTAATTGTCAAACTACTTGCTCCTTTCCAATCAACTTATGGGAGGTTTTCAGCCTAGACTGCTGTAGACTTTTTCTAGCCATTGAGTATATATATTTATTGTTTACCTATCTGTGCACCACCTGACGTGTTCGGGTTGTGGTATTTTCCCGTCTTCACTTGGTTGTCTACTGTATTTATGTAATTTATAAAATGTATTATCTCCTCTTATAAATTGTAATTTTGTGATAATAAAAATCCCATTGTATTTCAAGAGGCTGATTGATTGTTTATCATTTCTGACCATTATTGGTCTCACTAACAGAAACCCCTCATTTCTCTTGTTTTTCTATGTGCGGAGCAGTGCGGACCTCCACACAGCAGTGGATACTGCTAATGACAGGCTGCAAACCACAGAAATTCTCTTAAGGGCTGCTTCTCACTTGCGAGTTTCTCGCAGTAGAGCAATGCGAGAAAAACTCGCATTGGAATCGGACACATGTTAGTGAATGATTCAGCTCTCACCTGCAATTTTTTTCTCAGTCCAAATCGGACTGAGAAAAAAATCGCAGCATGCTGCTTTTTTGCGAGTTTCTACTGCGAGTCTCTCCAATGCAAGTCTATGGGAGCGTGTAAATAATCGGATGTCACGGGACGGCACTCACACCATCCTAGTGACATCCAATTTTCTAAATACATTTCTCGCATGTTTCCTAAAACACTGGAAACGAGCGATGTCTCTGTCAATCACTATTCTCTGTCAGTCGGTCTCTCCCTCTCGGTCTCTATTCTCTCTCTGTCGGTCCGTCACTATCTCTGTCCCTCTCTCACAGTCTGTTGGTCTTTTTCCCCTCCTCTCTCATACTTACCAATCCCCGATCCCCGGCGCGGCGCTGCACGGCTTTCTCACTGCTGCGGCGGCTTTTACTATTTTGAAAAAGCCGGCCGCTCATTAAACAATCTCGTATTCCCTGCTTTCCCCGCCCACAGGCGCCTATGATTGGTTGCAGTGAGACATGCCCCCACGCTGAGTGACAAGTGTCTCACTGCACCCAATCACAGCAGCCGGTGGGCGTGTCTATACTATGCAGTGAAATAAATAAAAAAATAATTAAAAAAAATGGCGTGCGGTCCCCCCCAATTTTAATATCAGCCAGATAAAGCCATACCGCTGAAGGCTGGTATTCTCAGGATGGGGAGCTCCACGTTATGGGGAGCCCCCCAGCCTAACAATATCAGCCAGCAGCCGCCCAGAATTGCCGCATACACTATATGCGACAGTTCTGGGACTGTACCCGGCTCTTCCCGATTTGCCCTGGTGCGTTGGCAAATCGGGGTAATAAGGAGTTAATGGCAGCCCATAGCTGCCACTAAATCCTAGATTAATCATGTCAGGCGTCTATGAGACACCCTCCATGATTAATCTGTAAGTTACAGTAAATAAACACACACACACATGAAAAAATCCTTTATTAGAAATAAAAACACAAACAAATTCCCTCATTACCAATTTAATAAGCCCCAAAAAGCCCTCCATGTCCGGAGTAATCCACGGACCTCCAGCGTCGCTTCCAGCATGGAGGTGACAGGAGCTGCAGCAGACATCGCCGCTCCGGTCACCTCCAAGCAGCAACTGAGGTGAGTAGCGCGATCAGCTGAGCTGTCACTGAGGTTACCCGCGGCCACCGCTGCATCCACCGCTGGATCCAGTGACAGCGGGTAACCTCAGTGACAGCTCAGCTGATCGCGCAGCTGTCTTCAGTTGTTTTGGGAAGCTGACCGGAGCGGCGGTGTCTGCTGCAGCTCCTGTCACCTTCATGCTGGAAGCGACGCTGGAGGTCCGTGGATTACTCCGGACATGGAGGACTTTTTGGGGCTTATTAAATTGGTGATGAGGAAATTTGTTTGTGTTTTTTATTTCTAATAAAGGATTTTTCATGTGTGTGTGTGTTTATTTACTGTAACTTACAGATTAATCATGGAGGGTGTCTCATAGACGCCTGACATGATTAATCTAGGATTTAGTGGCAGCTATGGGCTGCCATTAACTCCTTATTACCCCGATTTGCCAACGCACCAGGGCAAATCGGGAAGAGCCGGGTACAGTCCCAGAACTGTCGCATATAATGTATGCGGCAATTCTGGGCGGGTGCTGGCTGATATTGTTAGGCTGGGGGGCTCCCCATAACGTGGAGCTCCCCATCCTGAGAATACCAGCCTTCAGCCGTATGGCTTTATCTGTCTGGTATTAAAATTGTGGGGGACCGCACGCCATTTTTTAAAATTATTTATTTATTTTTTTCACTGCACAGTATAGACACGCCCACCGGCTGCTGTGATTGGGTGCAGTGAGACACCTGTCACTCAGCGTGGGGGCGTGTCTCACTGCAACCATTCATAGGCACCTGTGGGCGGGGAAAGCAGGGAATACGAGATTGTTTAATGAGCGGCCGGCTTTTTCAAAATACTAAAAGCCGCCGGAGCAGTGTAAACGCCGTGCTGCGCAGCGCCGCGCCGGGGATCGGTGAGTATGAGAGAGGGCAGCTAACTTCAGTCACTCGGGGGATTAGTGGTCACCGGTGAGCCCTTCACTGGTGACCGCTAATCAGGACGCGGCACAGACAGAGCCGCAGCATGACAATGAAGTCGGGTTAAGTTCACCCGAGTTCATTCTGATTGTGCGGCTCTGTCTGTGTCTGCTGTCATCTGCCGTTCAGCTCTGCTACATGGCTGTCTGTGTCTGCTGTCAGCGGCCATGTAGCAGCGCTGAATGGCAGATGACATAGTAAAAAATACGCATTACACACGCATTACACACGCATTACACACGCTAGTAAAATCATTAATTTATTCAGAAATAGCATCGCACTTGCGTTGCACTCGCACCTAACGTGAACTAAAATCAGCCGAGTTTTTTTCAGCCCAGTCGGACTGATTTTACTCGCATAGATGTGCTTCCACCCTAATAGCATTACTACAACTGCCCATGGCAGAAATAACAGGCTGGAGATCACACTCACATATCTGCTAGCATTCCAAATACTGCCAATGAAAAGAGTGAAACTATAATCTATCTCTATTCATCTCAGGTGCTAGCTACTGATGAAGGCCATGTCTGGGCCGCAACGTCTGACTTGACTATACTGAGTATGAAATAAAAAAAGTCATCATATTTTACTGAATTCAGGAGTGACTTATATATATTACTAATATTGGCGTGACACCATGAATTTCGGGCTTAGGGCCAGTTGATAATATACAGCTAGCCCTAACCCCATTATTACCCAGCGAGCCACCCGTCACCAGGGCAGCTGGAAGAGTTGAATACAGCACCAGAAGATGGCGCTTCTATGAAAGCGCCATTTTCTGGGGTGGCTGCGGACTGCAATTCGCAGCAGAGGCGCCCAGAAACCTCGGGCTAACCTGTGCTGTGGATTCCAATCCCCAGCTGCCTAGTTGTACCCGGCTGGACACAAAAATGGGGCGAAGCCCATGTCCTTTGTTTTTTAATTATATCATGAAATAAGTGAAATAATTAAAAAAAACGGGCTTCCCTATATTTTTGGTTCCCAGCTGGGTACAAATAGGCAACTCGGGGTTGGAGGAAGCCCGTGGCTGCCTGCTGTACCTGGCTAGCATACAAAAATATGGCGAAGCCCACGTCATTTTTTTGGTGGACAAAAATCTTCTGCATACAGTCCTGGACGGAGTATGCTGAGCCTTGTAGTTCTGCAGCTGCTATCTGCTCTTCTCCATACAGACATTTTCTCGGGCTGCTGCGGACAGCAATTCGCAGTGGGGGTGCCCAAAAAGCTTCGGCACCCTGCTATGCGGATTCCAATCCCCAGCTGCCTAGTTGTACCTGGCTGGACACAAAAATTGGGCGAAGCCCACGTCACTTTTTTTTTTAATTATTTCCTGAAAGTCGTGAAATAATTAAAAAAAAATTGCTTTCTTAGATTTTTGGTTCCCAGCCGGGTACAAATAGACAGCTGGGGGTTGGGGGCAGCCCGTAGCTACCGGCTGTACCTGGCTAGCATACAAAAATATGGCAAATCCAACGTCATTTTTGGGGGGGTAAAAAACTCCTGCATACAGTCCTGGATGGAGTATGCTGAGCCTTGTAGTTCTGCAGCTGCTGTCTGCTCTCTGTCTGTATGGATGACAGCAGACAGCAGCTGCAGAACTACAAGGCTCAGCATACTCCATCCAGGAGTGTATGCAGGAGGGAGAGGCAGGGGGAGCAGAACTGAAAGGCTCAGCACACTCCATCCACCTATTGCATGCAGGAGAGCAGACAGCAGCTGCAGAACTACAAGGCTCAGCATGCTGCATCCAGGACTGTATGCTGGAGGAAGAGAAAGGGGTAGCAGAACTTCAAGGCTCAGCATGCTCCATTCACTAGTGTATGCAGGAGAGCAGACAGCAGCTGCACAACTACAAGGCTCAGTATACTTCATCCAGGACTGTATGCAGGAGTTTTTTGCCCCCCCAAAAAATGACGTGGGATTTGCCATATTTTTGTATGCTAGCCAGGTACAGGAGGCAGGTACGGCTGCCCCCAACCCCCAGCTGCCTATTTGTACCCGGCTGGGAACTAAAAATATAGGGAAGCCCTTTTTTAATTATTTCATGAATTTCATGAAATTTAAAAAAAACAAAAAAAAAAACCGACATGGGCTTTGCCCCATTTTTGTGTCCAGCCAGGTACAACTTGGCAGCTGGGAATTGAAATCCGCAGTACAGGTTGGCCCAAACTTTCTGGGTCCCTCTGCTGCGAGTTGCAGTCTGCTGCCGCCCCAGAAAATGGCGCTTCCATAGAAGCGTCAACATCTGGTGCTGTATCCAACTCTTCCAACAGCCCTGATGCCGGGTGGCTCACTGGGTAATAAAGGGTTAATACTAGCTTTGTTTTACTAGCTAGTATTAAGCCAGAGATTCTTACTGCCAGGCGCACAACATCGCTAGGACCTGTCACACGGACTTACCTGTCTAGCGACATCGCTGTGGCCTGTGTACCGCCTCCTTTCTAAGGAGGCGGTTCATACGGCGTCACAGCGATGTCACGCGGCAGCCGTCCAATAGAAGCGGAGAGGCGAAGAGCAGCCGAAAGGAAGTGACGCCCACCTCGTTGCCGGAGGACGCAGGTAAGGTGTTGTACCTCGTTCCTGGGGTGTCACACGTAGTGATGTGTGCTGCCTCAGGAACGACGAACAACCTGCATCCTGCAACAGCAGCGATATTTGGGGTTAGAACGATGTGTCAACGATCAACAATTAGGCGAGTAATTTTGATCGTTACCGGTCGTTCGTACGTTTCACACGCAATGACGTCGCTAACGAGGCCAAATATGCGGCACGAATTTTAGGACCCAAACGACATCTCGTTAGCGATGTCTTTACGTTGAAAGCCCCCTTAAGTCTGTTGTTCAGGTGTGAGGTGGGAGGCCCTGATAGGCTGGATAGCATCAGGTGTCTTAATGATGTGGCTACTCCAGATTGGCTCGCGGAGACTTGCCCCTATGACCTGGCACCCCATCATTGGTCATCAGACAATGACTGGTAGGGTGCTTGGGGCGGTGCTGCCATTGTGTCATTAATGATATGGTGGTTCCTGATAGGCCGCTGGTGATATCACTGATGATGTGGCACTCCGCTATTGGCCCCTGGAGGCACCATTTTGGCTCACACTGGGCTTATGGCGGACCCTAGGTGATAAAAGGGCTTGGAGACAGCACCATGGTGCACAGTCTTCATTCTCCTTACATGCTCACATTGCGGCCTCGACCACTAGTTCTGTAAGCAGTAGGTAGGATTAGGCGTCCGGTGCCTGCCACGCCAAGATTCATGGCTCGGCACATTAGGGTCAGGTGCCATGATTCCCCTCCTGTAGCTCCAGTCCTGTTGTAGCAGCCCAGTGGAGTTGACTGGGCTGCGGCTGCTGCACCGACTGTTCCGGTGTGCCACCTACACACACGGACAGTGTACCCCAGGAGCCCTGTGGTGCTAACAGGGGAGTTCCTGGTTTGTGTGTGTGGACCCTGGGGCGTGAACAGGGTTCACAATAGTTCTGGTCCAAGTGAAGTTTAACTTGGATCAGGCTCATATTATTTCGCAGCCACAAAGCTTCGTATTATCTGCCTGACCGATGGGTTGCCAGCAGATCCTTTACTATCTTGGAGCACGGTGGACCCCGACTGGCGATTGGGATATTCATCACCTTTTTCCTAATCCACCAGTTTCCCCGTAACAAATAATTTTTTTATTTATATACTGCCAACATATTCCACAGCGCTTAACAATTCAGGGGTGACATGTACAGACAACATGAGACATTATAGAATAACAAATTTCGAATGCCAAGAGGAGTGAGGGCCCTGCTCGTAAGATTACAGTCTATGAGGAAATAGGGGAAACACAAAAGGTGAATGGGGGGAGGAGAGGAATCTTGTCATATATGGTCCAGCCATCGATTTAATTGGGGATTCAAAACCAGCTGCATGGATCGGTCACCATCCAGAATTTATACATACAAAAAGTACATGAAGAGGAATGCAATCAGAAGATACAGGGGACAGGAATTGGAAGTACATTTTATGAGGGGCAAAATTGGACTAGATTAGATGAGAGAGGTGAGGTGATAGGCTAGTTTAAAGAAATGCGGGTTTTAGGGCCCGC
Source organism: Anomaloglossus baeobatrachus (assembly GCF_048569485.1). Classification (NCBI taxonomy): domain Eukaryota; kingdom Metazoa; phylum Chordata; class Amphibia; order Anura; family Aromobatidae; genus Anomaloglossus; species Anomaloglossus baeobatrachus. The sequence continues at coordinate 387,504,933 of NC_134356.1, read as the reverse complement.
TTAAATGTGTGGGTGTTGGGAATCAATTGGATTGTTCTTGGTGGTGCTTTCCAGAGCATAGGCGAAGCTCGTGAAAAATCTTGAAGACGGATGTGGGATATTCGAATTATTGAGGATGTCAGTCTTAAGTCATTAGCAGAATAGAGAGCAAGGGTGGGGTGATAGACAGAGATGAGAGAGGAGATGTAGGGGGGTGCGGGACTGTGGAGGGCTTTGTGGGTCAGAGTGATAAGTTTATATTGGACTCTGTAATGGATAGGCAACCAGTGCAATGACTGGCACAGAGCAGAGTCATTAGTGTAGCGGTTGGAGAGAAAAATGATTTTGGCTGCGGTGTTCAGGATGGATTGGAGAGGGGAGAGTTTAGTAATAGGGAGATCAATTAGTAAAGAATTACAATAATCCAGGCAAGAATGAATAAGAGTGACAGTAAGAGTTTTTGCAGAGTCAACGGTCAGAAAAGGTCGAATTCTAGAGAGATTTTTAAGGTGGAAAAAATCAACAGTAGTTAGTGTAATGAGGGAAGGATATGAAATTTTTTTATACAGCCGTATTAGAAATTAGACTAGATTAAGTCAATAAATAGATAGGGATTTAAATTCTCCAGCCCTTGACCTCCTCTTTAACCCCTTTCTCCCCTGAGTTTGTTTTAACCATCCTAACCAGTTCAAATTTTACAATTTTGACTCTTGTCACAATTCAGTATTTCCTAGTGATTCTTTAAAAAAAATGTACTTCATGTAAGTGGTAAATTTTGGTCAATAAGGTTTGCATTTATTTAGAAAAAATATTAAAAATTTGAGAAAAAAAATCATATTTTTTGAATTTTGAATTTGTATGGCCTTAAATCAGAAAGTTTTTTCACACAAAATCATTAATAAACAATATTTGCCACATTTCTACTTTACATTAGCACCATTTGTAAAACAGATTTTGTTTTTGTTAGAAAGTTATAAGGGTTAAGTTTTTTCAGTGAATCGTCATTTTTCAACAAAATTTACAATACCAATTTTTTTAGGGACCACATCACATTTGAAGGGACTTTAAGGGACCTATGTGATATGAAATACCCAAAGTGACACCATTTTAGAAACTGCACCCCTCAAAGTGCTCAAAACCACATTCAAAAGTTTATTAACCCTTTAAATTGTTCACAGGAATTAAAGCAATGTGGAAGGAAAAATGAAAATTGTACTTTTTCCCCACAAAAGTATTATCTTGATCCTATTTTTTTCATTTTCACAAGGCTAACAGAAAATAATAGACAATACAATTTGTTGTGCAATTTCTTCTGAGTGCACCAGCATTGTAATACAATATATCTGTGAATGTTGAACAGACTAAAGCCTTTTAGACCATGCTCCTTACATAGTCTAACAACCTTGCCATAGCTGACTGACTCGGAGGTCATCATCATGACTTTGGGTTGTCATTGTAGCTATCAGGCCCCCATGATCACGTCGGGGTCCCGATCAGTGTGAGAAGTTGTACACTCCCTTTTCCAGCCCATTAAATGCTGCAATTGTGCTGCCCTAGAGGCCTCTGATGTCATGGCGGTGGCTCCGAGCAGTGGTGTGGCCATGCGACTGGCTTTTTGTAATGAGGAGTATCTTGGTACCCTTGGATTTCCAAGACAAGAACAATCTGGACTTTTGATGCCTTCTGGCGAGCAGTTGACTGGAATCCTGTAGGAAAACTCTCTACGGTACTTCTTCTAGAAGTTTCCTGTGTCACCCGTGCCACTGTGCTCCCAGGCAAATGTCACTGCCCCTTATAAAAAGGCTGCAGTCTCTCAGTTTTTTCACCAACCTTGAAGACACCGATGACCTAGGGACTAATATCATGACAAATGCAGGTGGCCCCTCCAGAGGTTTCTAGAAATCACTTCAGGACAGGACCTCTCCTCAGTACACTCCTCACTTCACCTCACATATCGCCTAACTGAAATTTCCTTCAGAGCTAAGCTCCTCCCTTTTTTACTTCTAGGGCTCACCATTCAAGAGTTGGTTTTCTCTCAAGTGAATAACCACAGCAAGGGAGTGTATGTAAATGTATGCTTTGTTGTGAGCAGCAGAGAAAACCAAACTCTCACTAAGGCTTACAATACATGTCAAACAGATGGCAATACACGTGTGATATTATTTGTGGCGACTAGGTACAGGGCGCCACACAATCATTTTGAGGGTTAGACAGCCAGAGGCGATGCGGGGACCATCACTGTCTTTGACAGCTGGAGCTCAGCACAAACTTATACATACATACAAACAAATACATTAATATCAATTTGCAGGAAAACCTTTCCGACCATGTGTACTTCAAATGTCGTGAAGTGGTTAACTCCTTGAACACCTGCTGATTTTCCACTTTTTTATTTCATTTTTTCCTCTTTTTCTTTCACGAACTATAACTTTTTTTTTCCATAATATAGCCATAAAAGGGCTCATTTTTTGCAGGACAAGTTGTACTTTTGAATGACACCATTCATTCAGCCACATATTGTACTGAAAAATTGTAAAAATATTCAGGTGCGGTGAAATTACAAAAAAGTGTAATTTCACAATTTTTCTTTTATTTATTTACCATGTTTGCTACATGAAAAACTGACCTGGCTATATGATTTCCCAGGTCAGTACGAGTTTGTAAATACCAAACATGTATAGTTTTATTTTTATTTTTCAGTGGTGAAAAATATTCTGAAATTTGTCAAAAAAAGAATTGTGCTTTTGTCGCCATATTCCGAGACCCATAATGTTCTCAGTTTTTGGGATCTGGGGCTAAGGTATGGCTTATTTTTTGCATCCTGAGGAGATATTTTTAATTATAACCTTTTTCTGTAGATGCAATGTTTTGATCGCCTCTTACTGCATTTTATTGCAATGTTGAAGTGACCAAAAAACATAATTCTGGTGTTTTGATTTTTTTTCTCGTTATGTTCTTTACCAATCGGATTTTTTTTTTATTTTGATAGATTGGACATCTCTGAATGTGATATCAAATATGTGTATTTCTTTTTCTTTTATTGTTTTATTTTCAATGTGGCAAATGTGGCAAAAGGAGGGTGATTTGAACTTTTGCATTTTTTTTGTTTTCTAAAACTTTTTAATACTTTTAATTGATTTTACTAGTCCCTTTAGGAGACCTAACCCCTTTATGATAGCAGTACAGATTAAAATGGCGGCAGAAGAGGGTACTTGCTCGATATCCAAATTTTAAAATGGTGGCAAGAAAAATGTAAATAGCGCCCCCCAGCGTCAGAAAATCTCCGGGGTTTCAGCTACCAGGGGTAACTGATAGAGTTGAGCGCGGTTCGTGGTTCGTGGTTCTCCAGTTCTAGGCTCGAGTGACTTTGGGGCATGTTCTAGATCGAACTAGAACTCGAGCTTTTTGCAAAAGCTCGATAGTTCTAGAAACGTTCGAGAACGGTTCTAGCAGCAAAAAAACAGCTAAATCCTAGCTTGGTTTCTGCTGTAATAGTGTAAGTCACTCTGTGAATCACACTATTATGACATTTCAGTGTATAGTGTGCGTGAACAGCGCCTTCAGATCACTGCTGTTTCTATAATGGCGATCGCCATTTTTTTTTTTTTTTCTTGTCTTCCTTCCCTAAGCGCGCGCGTGTAGTGGGGCGGGCCAGCATGTCAGCCAATCCCAGACACACACACAGCTAAGTGGACTTTGAGCCAGAGAAGCAACGGCATGTGTGATAGGATGTCCATGTCACATGTCCCTGCATTATAAAAACGGACATTTTCCTTCCAGGACGCCATTATCTGCCTTCTGCGTCTTTGGTGGCAGACATCACTGTCGCAGCTCCGTCCTCCTGAGTCCTATCGCCGATACAGCTGTATGCGCTGCATACACAGCGTTAGACAGCTTAGGGAGAGCACTTTCTAGCAGTCCTTTTAAGGGCTCAAACCGGCAGGGTCAGAGAGCCATAGGTGACAGGACCTGAAAACAGCAACAGCGTCTGTGTAGCCAAGGTCAGGGATTTCCTCCCTGCATTTCACCATTAGGAGGGAATAGAAAGGCAGGCTTCCATTCCTCTACCCAGAGCACCACAATCCTGCCACTCTACCCTCTTGTCCTCTGCACACTCCAACTCATTATAACTAAGCCATTATACTAGCAAACACTCAGTGTACCTAGTGGCATCCTAAACGTGGCTATTGGACTTTGCTATAGTCCCACTAGTGCAAAGACATTTGCAGAGCACGTCTGCCTGCATTGCACACTCCAACTTTTTTAAACTAAGCAATTTTACTAGCAAACACTCAGTGTACCTAGTGGCATCCTAAACGTGGCTATTGGACTTTGCTATAGTCCCACTAGTGCAAAGACATTTGCAGAGCACGTCTGCCTGCATTGCACACTCCAACTTTTTTAAACTAAGCCATTATACTAGCAAACAGTCAGTGTACCTAGTGGCATCCTAAACGTGGCTATTGGACTTTGCTATAGTCCCACTAGTGCAAAGACATTTGCAGAGCACGTCTGCCTGCATTGCACACTCCAACTTTTTTAAACTAAGCCATTATACTAGCAAACACTCAGTGTACCTAGTGGCATCCTAAACGTGGCTATTGGACTTTGCTATAGTCCCACTAGTGCAAAGACATTTGCAGAGCACGTCTGCCTGCATTGCAGACTCCAACTCTTTTTAACTAAGCCATTATACTAGCAAACAGTCAGTGTACCTAAATAAACAAGAGAACATATTAATTGTTCCAGTGTGCATATACATGAAAACCTACAGAAAAAACACTGAAACACATGTTATATAAACAATAATATTTATTATTGATTCAATTGAATAGAAAAGGTTAAAAAATACGGGGATTAAGGAGAAGGAGAGGGGGAGGGGATGCAGAACAGTGATAATACAAGATGACCCCCAGTGGTCACCCAACGCTTGTAATCAGGATGTAGATACATAAGGTTACAATCAATGCAAATAATGTTGGGTATACCTATGGAGTAATGAAACCGAATTAATCCATGTAGTCAAAAGATCATATAGAGCCGTGGGTGTATGGAAAGTAAGGAGCATAAATAGTTGATCTTAAAAGGTCAAAGTTACCATAAATAGATCTCTAGAAGATCTAGTAGATGCTCCTAACTGTAACAAGAGGGCTATTTTAAGAGGATAAATTCAGTTTACATGAGACCATACGTATACAATGACAGTTTTATACAAAAGATGCTCAAGATGCTGGGACTGTGGAAAAGGTTCCTCATATTCCTATATTCAGGCTAGGCTAGTGGGTAGGATAACATCAAAACAATTTTTAGATTTTAATAATATATAGAGCACTATATGCAACCCCCATCAGGTGGAGCAGACATGGAGCGCACCATACATAGATAGGCTAGTGCCTAGAAGAATAGTACTTTGACATGTGAGTACTAAATCAAACCAACATATATATAGGCAATATAAGAAAATACATGTGTTCATGAAACACTCCATATGTGCTCCATCAGACTGGAGGAACCACATCAACCAGCAATGATATAGTCATTTAGCATAATTGTTGGCCTGTTATTAGATGTATATATATATAAAAGGATTCTATTAATTATCCATTAGTCCATTAAATACAGCATCATACAGTAGTTACAGAAAAAAGTATATTCAGCATGTCTATTTGACCAGGTAGAAGGATAAATACCATTCAGGAATAAAAGTATATATTACCAAGTTGGTATATCTAGAGATGAAAATTATATAATACCCAGTGCAATAAATGCTACAATATAGGGGCTATAATTTCCAGTTTGTAGATATATCCCTGAAGACACAGTAGAACAGTTGAGCTAATGAAGATATTAAACTTGGAGCATACTGGAATATACACATACAGATGCATAAAAAGCAATCAATGAATTACTTACAAACAGGAGACCACTGGGAGGCTTCCCAACGCGCGTTTCGCCGTCTTTATCAAGGGAAACGTAAGTATGTGTGGTGTGGGGTGCCTTTTAAAGAATGTGTGGCGTCCGAGGATGCCACATGCACGGCCGTGCGGCGTCTGTCGTCACTTCCGGTTCCGGGACCGCGGCAGTGTAAAGCGCGATCCCGAGATAGGAAGCGGCAACAGAGGTAATGAGTGTTACGTGTTACAAGCGCATGCGCATAAAAAGTCCCTGTGGAACATGGATTAAGAAGTCATTTATAATAGCGAAAATCTGAAAGCATGTTATTATATTCACATGCTAAGTCCATGTCTCTAGGCACGCTCTGGAATGATAGATTACCCGCACAGGCTCCTCCATATTAGGAATAAACTGTATAATGATAGTAATAAGACAGCATGTATTATACATAGCATGGACACAAGATAGAACTGGGAAACCCCCCAGTAGTGGCCACACACAACCGTCATATATAGGGTGTAGATTCTTACAATATTAAGGATGTGAAAACATATAATAAAATATGTGAAGCATGTATTAATGTATGTGTAATTGTGGTGAAAAAGGTGGTAGTGATTAGAAACATGATGTCGAATAGAGTAGATAAATGTAAAGGATGACGGTATAGATAGTATATGTGATAAAGTAGGTTATAATAAATGTGAGTAGGGAGTGAACAAAATATGATTAACAATAATGTAATATGTAGTATGAATAGTAAAGGTGGGGGGGGGAGGAAGACGGTAGGCGGGGACTGGAAAATGTGAATATATTAATGGAGTGAGAGTGAAGGTGAAATATGATGTATAAAAATGCAGAGAACTGCACAGGAGTCTCAACAGATCATCTTGATGGAATTGATTGTCCACTGGGTCGTCCATGCGAGATTGTCTCATGTACTTGTTGAAGAATAAAAAGGCACACAAATGTTAAGGAAATGGAACTTGATGGCGAAATAACTAAAATTGAAACAAGAAAAAATTTTTAAATTAATACAAGTGAAAGAAACATGTTAAAAAACAGATTAAAAACAAGTTAAAAATCCAGAAGGGTCAAATTGGCCTATATTGATGAAGGCTTGGGGCAGATCTTATCACCCAGAAACCCAAATTTAACGATCATAGGAAAGGGGAAAAACTCATGGATTCATTAAGGCCAATTGGAATTTTTGGATGTTCTTCTTAACATTGATAATAGTGGTTTCATAACGACAGATGTATATAGAAAACCGACGGCAGTCAATAGTTTACTTCATGCCCAATCAGCACACCCTAGGAACCTAATCAATAGCATTCCGAGAGGCCAATTCCTCAGAATAAGAAGAATATGTTCAACGGATCAAAATTTTGAACATCAATCCAGCGACCTATGGCAGAGGTTTCAAATGAGAGGATATAGTGAGAAAACAATACAGAGAGGGTATAGGAAGGCAAAATTCGCAAATAGGACGGAACTACTGTATAATCACAATAAGAAACCTAATAGCTCTGATATGGTAAGATTCATCTCAACTTTTCATTCCAGAAATAATGAACTTTGGCAGGCTCTAAAGAGACATTGGAATGTCCTACTACTAGACCCTGCACTATCGAGATATATTCCCCAAAATCCAGCAATCACCTATCGGAGAGCCAAAAATTTGGCTGATCTTTTGGTCAATAGCCACTTCTCACAGAAAAAACCAAGGGGTATCTTTAATAGCAAGGGACCAAAATGGGGCTGCAGACCTTGCGGTAAATGCGTAGCGTGTGATAATATCACCACTACAGAAGAATTCTCTGATGCAACAGGTACAAAAGCCTATAAGATTACACACCAAATCAATTGTGGCACAATAGGAGTAATCTATAGTGCAAAATGTCCGTGTGATAAGATCTACATAGGAATGACAACTAGAGAATTACGCAGGAGGACGAGAGAACATGTCCTGGATATTAGAGCAGCCAAGGAAACAGATGACATTTCTGGAATGAAGACTATACCAAGACATTTCAAACAATTTCACCAGTGCGATGATACCCAACTTAAAGTTAGTTGTATAGACAGAGTGATAATAACTGAAAGAAGAGGCAACTGGAAGAAGCTTTTGGCCCAGAAAGAAGTTAGATGGATTTCCACACTAAATGCTCTTACACCAATTGGCCTTAATGAATCCATGAGTTTTTCCCCTTTCCTATGATCGTTAAATTTGGGTTTCTGGGTGATAAGATCTGCCCCAAGCCTTCATCAATATAGGCCAATTTGACCCTTCTGGATTTTTAACTTGTTTTTAATCTGTTTTTTAACATGTTTCTTTCACTTGTATTAATTTAAAATTTTTTTTTCTTGTTTCAATTTTAGTTATTTCGCCATCAAGTTCCATTTCCTTAACATTTGTGTGCCTTTTTATTCTTCAACAAGTACATGAGACAATCTCGCATGGACGACCCAGTGGACAATCAATTCCATCAAGATGATCTGTTGAGACTCCTGTGCAGTTCTCTGCATTTTTATACATCATATTTCACCCTCACTCTCACTCCATTAATATATTCACATTTTCCAGTCCCCGCCTACCGTCTTCCTCCCCCCCCCCACCACCACCTTTACTATTCATACTACATATTACATTATTGTTAATCATATTTTGTTCACTCCCTAGTCACATTTATTATAACCTACTTTATCACATATACTATCTATACCGTCATCCTTTACATTTATCTACTCTATTCGACATCATGTTTCTAATCACTACCACCTTTTTCACCACAATTACACACACATTAATACATGCTTCACATATTTTATTATATGTTTTCACATCCTTAATATTGTAAGAATCTACACCCTATATATGACGGTTGTGTGTGGCCACTACTGGGGGGTTTCCCAGTTCTATCTTGTGTCCATGCTATGTATAATACATGCTGTCTTATTACTATCATTATACAGTTTATTCCTAATATGGAGGAGCCTGTGCGGGTAATCTATCATTCCAGAGCGTGCCTAGAGACATGGACTTAGCATGTGAATATAATAACATGCTTTCAGATTTTCGCTATTATAAATGACGTCTTAATCCATGTTCCACAGGGACTTTTTATGCGCATGCGCTTGTAACACGTAACACTCATTACCTCTGTTGCCGCTTCCTATCTCGGGATCGCGCTTTACACTGCCGCGGTCCCGGAACCGGAAGTGACGACAGACGCCGCACGGCCGTGCATGTGGCATCCTCGGACGCCACACATTCTTTAAAAGGCACCCCACACCACGCATACTTACGTTTCCCTTGATAAAGACGGCGAAACGCACGTTGGGAAGCCTCCCAGTGGTCTCCTGTTTGTAAGTAATTCATTGATTGCTTTTTATGCATCTGTATGTGTATATTCCAGTATGCTCCAGGTTTAATATCTTCATTAGCTCAACTGTTCTACTGTGTCTTCAGGGATATATCTACAAACTGGAAATTATAGCCCCTATATTGTAGCATTTATTGCACTGGGTATTATATAATTTTCATCTCTAGATATACCAACTTGGTAATATATACTTTTATTCCTGAATGGTATTTATCCTTCTACCTGGTCAAATAGACATGCTGAATATACTTTTTTCTGTAACTACTGTATGATGCTGTATTTAATGGACTAATGGATAATTAATAGAATCCTTTTATATATATATACATCTAATAACAGGCCAACAATTATGCTAAATGACTATATCATTGCTGGTTGATGTGGTTCCTCCAGTCTGATGGAGCACATATGGAGTGTTTCATGAACACATGTATTTTCTTATATTGCCTATATATATGTTGGTTTGATTTAGTACTCACATGTCAAAGTACTATTCTTCTAGGCACTAGCCTATCTATGTATGGTGCGCTCCATGTCTGCTCCACCTGATGGGGGTTGCATATAGTGCTCTATATATTATTAAAATCTAAAAATTGTTTTGATGTTATCCTACCCACTAGCCTAGCCTGAATATAGGAATATGAGGAACCTTTTCCACAGTCCCAGCATCTTGAGCATCTTTTGTATAAAACTGTCATTGTATACGTATGGTCTCATGTAAACTGAATTTATCCTCTTAAAATAGCCCTCTTGTTACAGTTAGGAGCATCTACTAGATCTTCTAGAGATCTATTTATGGTAACTTTGACCTTTTAAGATCAACTATTTATGCTCCTTACTTTCCATACACCCACGGCTCTATATGATCTTTTGACTACATGGATTAATTCGGTTTCATTACTCCATAGGTATACCCAACATTATTTGCATTGATTGTAACCTTATGTATCTACATCCTGATTACAAGCGTTGGGTGACCACTGGGGGTCATCTTGTATTATCACTGTTCTGCATCCCCTCCCCCTCTCCTTCTCCTTAATCCCCGTATTTTTTAACCTTTTCTATTCAATTGAATCAATAATAAATATTATTGTTTATATAACATGTGTTTCAGTGTTTTTTCTGTAGGTTTTCAGTCAGTGTACCTAGTGGCATCCTAAACGTGGCTATTATACTTTTGTCTATTCACACTATTGTAAAGATATTTGCAGCACGTCTGCCTGCATTGCCCACTCCACCTTTTTTAAACTAAGCCATTATACTAGCAAACACTCAGTGTACCTAGTGGCATCCTAAACGTGGCTATTGTACTTTTGTCTATTCACACTATTGTAAAGATATTTGCAGCACGTCTGCCTGCATTGCGCACTCCACCTTTTTTTAACTCAGCCATTATACTAGCAAACACTCAGTGTACCTAGTGGCATCCTAAACGTGGCTATTGTACTTTTGTCTATTCACACTATTGTAACGATATTTGCAGCACGTCTGCCTGCATTGCACACTCAAACTTTTTTAAACTCAGCCATTATACTAGCAAACACTCAGTGTACCTAGTGGCATCCTAAACGTGGCTATTGTACTTTTGTCTATTCACACTATTGTAAAGATATTTGCAGCACGTCTGCCTGCATTGCACACTCCACCTTTTTTTAACTCAGCCATTATACTAGCAAACACTCAGTGTGTCAGGTTTCCAGGTTTTCCAGTTCTCTTTTGAATGAGCTTGCCCTCGGTTAACATGGAGTTTACTGTTCTGTTGCCCTACTTCCTGTCCAGCTGCTTAAAAGGCCGCCTCTAAGCCTAGTCCAGTGCCTGAGTATACTGCTTGCTGTGTGCTCCTGCTTTGCTGCTGCTAATCCTGATTGCCTTTGGATCCTCCTAAAGACTACCGACCGACCGACTCTGGACCTTACCCGGTTTCTCAAAGCTGTGCCCGGATTCCGTCTGCCATCTTCGGTCAGCACTCTGCCCGGTTCTCTCTGGTTCGTAACCACTCTGGACAATCATCCCGTACGGACACTCCTGGACTTTTACCGCTTGCCCCTTGTGTCCCGGCTGCTGCGCATTTAGGCCTTCCGGGGTGATTGCCGGACAGTCCCTGTACAGGGGTTCGCTCTGGTGGTCTCCCTGGGGGAGTCCGGTGCGTGGCCCCGGGAATTCCCTTCGCTCCGTTTCGGGAAGGTATTTTGTGGATTTGTACTGCTGTGTTTTCCGTTGTGTATCTACCGTGGTTACATATTATAAAACATCTTGTACCAAGAACTCGTCTCTGATTGTCATTGCCCTACGCTATCGAAATCCTCAGAACATATATAAGTATTACATTATACTCAGGCCATAAGAGGATTTCGCTGGGGCAATGACTGAGACACGAGTAGATCAGCTCTTCTCCATGATTAACTCCCTGCAGCAGGAGATGGAGGCGGTGCAGAATAAACTTAGAGATGTGGAGGCACTGCTGGGCCATGATCACCAGGTACTGGGGCCGGCTATACAGGATTTGCAAGTCAGAGTGGAGGCTCAGGAAGCCGTCCCCACTACGTCCGTATCAGCTGCCGGTATGCCTAGGTTACCCCCATTCCGTTTTAATGGTGATCGTAGTCAGTTCTGTGGATTTGTTAACCAATGTATACTGTTTTTCGATGTACATTCTGATTATTACCGTTCTGATCGGTCAAAGGTGTTATGTATCATCATGTTATTAACCTCACGAGCACTGGCTTGGGCTAATCCCATGATAGAGAATCGGGACATCCGTTTGAATCACCTGGATGACTTTCTGAACGCAATGGCGCAAATGTTTGATGATCCGAATCGCCGTGCTACCGCTGAATCGGCTCTCCTTTCCTTACGTCAGGGAAAGCGTTCTGTCGTTGAATACGCCACTGAGTTCAAGAGGTTAGTGGTAGACACCGACTGGGGAAACAATGCCTTATTGTCTGTTTTCAGAAAAGGTTTGTCCGGTACCATCAAGGACGAGTTAGCCCGTTCCGAATCTCCAGGGGATTTTGAACTGTTTCTCCAGCACTGTGTGCGCATTGATACCCGTTTGACGGAACGTAGACAGGAAAAATGGGCAGCTGTAAACCGTGTAAACAATATTGCGTTTCCTTCCAGAGAACCCGCTCTCAGGACGCCACGGGAGGCCGAGGACGTACCTATGCAAGTGGACTCTCTGCAAAAACGAGAGACCAACGAACGTCGTGAACACCGGCTCCGTGAGCGTTTGTGTTTCTATTGCGGTCAATCGGACCATTTCTTGATCGACTGCCCGAAACGTCCAAATCGCCCAAATAAGGTATTGGCAGCCATGGCAGAGTGTGACAACACGGACGCAGAGTCCGATATCTCTGAGGCAAGTGGACACTTGGATGCGGTATTTCCCTTGACTGTAATGTCTACCTCACCGAAGGACTCAGAGGGGAAATATACCCATTGCTCACTCCCCATTCAGATCCGTTGGGAGGGACAGCTAATTCCTACCTCTGCAATGATAGACTCTGGGGCAGGGGGAAATTTCATGGACTCTTCTTTTGCCAGGAAACACGGTATCCAGACTCAGCAAAGATCCTCACCGGTTACCATGGAGACGGTAGACGGATCTCCGTTAATCTCTGGACCAGTGGATCGGGAAACAGTACCGCTCGAATGCGTGATGAAGCCAGGTCAGCAGGGGACCCTTGTTTTCATGATAATTTCTTCTCCTCATTTTCCGATTATTTTAGGTATTCCGTGGCTACGGTCTACAAATCCAGTCATCGATTGGGAGACTAAAGAAATATCCTTCCCACCGCAGAGTGGTCCGACCATTTGTCCAACTGTTCCGGTTCCAGTAACACCAAATACGGAGGGCACTGTACAGGTACCTGTTTTACCCCCGGTTTACCGTGACTTCGCTGATATATGCGACAAAAGAAAAGCCGATCGGCTTCCCCCGCATAGACCGTATGATTGCCCCATAGACTTACTCCCAGGGGCGGAGATTCCGTTTGGCCATGTCTACCCGTTGGCGGCACCTGAGCTAGAAGCACTAAAAGAGTATATTGATGAAAGCCTAGCCAAGGGATTTATTCGTCCATCTACCTCACCCGCAGGGGCACCCATCTTTTTCGTGAAAAAGAAGGAGGGGACTCTGAGACCCTGTATTGACTACCGGGAACTGAATAAGATAACCATCCGGAACCGGTATCCGTTACCGTTGATTCCTGAGCTATTGGAGAGGGTCCAACAGGCAAAAATATTCACCAAATTAGACCTCCGTGGGGCATATAATCTGCTTCGTATACGTCCCGGAGACGAGTGGAAGACCGCGTTCCGATGTCGGTACGGACATTTTGAGTACCTAGTGATGCCTTTTGGACTTTGTAACGCTCCCGCGGCATTTCAACATCTAGTTAACGATATTTTTAGGGATATCATGGACCAATTCATGGTGATCTATCTGGACGATATCCTAATCTTTTCTGATTCTCTACAGGAACACCAGGAGCACGTCTAGACCGTACTTACCCGTCTGAGGGAAAACCACCTGTACATTAAACTAGAGAAATGCGAGTTCCACTGCTCACAAATACAATTCTTAGGTTATGTCATCTCTCCTCAGGGACTGAACATGGAATCTAGCAAGTTACAAGCCATTCTAGACTGGCCGGAACCGGGAAACATCAAAGAGGTACAACGCTTTGTCGGTTTTGCCAACTTTTACCGACGCTTTATCCGTAACTTTTCAGAGATTGTTCGTCCCATCACTCTGCTAACTAAGAAAGGACAGAAGTTTGTGTGGTCCGCCCAGGCCCAGGAAGCATTCCATCGTCTCAAGGTATGTTTTACCTCAGCGCCAATATTGGTACATCCGAATCCCGCACTTCCCTTTATCGTGGAGGTCGACGCTTCCGACTATGCATTAGGGGCCATTCTTTCTCAAAGGACCGGGGACAAGAGTCTCTTGCATCCGTGTGCCTTCTTTTCCCGCCGGTTGTCCCCTGCAGAAAGGAACTATGACATTGCGGACAAGGAATTATTGGCGATTATTTCCGTTTTCAAGGAATGGAGACACCACTTACAGGGAGCCGCGCAGCAAGTGATAGTACTCACAGATCATCGTAATCTGGAATTTCTTAAGTCTGCCAGGTGCCTGTCTCCACGGCAAGCCCGTTGGAGCCTATTTCTTAACCAATTCAATTTTATCGTTACATACCGTCCAGGTTCACGTAATGGGAAAGCCGATGCCTTGTCCCGAATCCACGCCGTGGACTCCGTGCCTGGAACCCCGTCTCAGACCGTGTTATCGGATGCCAATTTCGTTGGAGTAATCCAGGACCAGGACTTGTGGAAGGACATCAAGCTGGCCTATGATGGTGACGTATTTCTTGCTGCCCCCCCGAATGATGTAACTCTTGTTCTTCGGAATGGTGTGTGGTTGAGAGAGCGACGCATTTATGTCCCGGAGGCCGTAAGACTTCGGGTTCTCAAGTTGGTCCATGACTCCGTGTTGGCTGGTCATAGGGGGGTACAGAAGACACAGGAATTTCTGAGCCGTTTTTTCTGGTGGCCTACCTGTTTAAAGGATGTGAAGGACTATGTCCACTCATGTGTGGTTTGTGCCCGGTGCAAGGTCCCTCGTGTGGCTCCTACGGGACTCCTCCAACCGTTACCCGTGCCATCTCGCCCTTGGGGGTCTATCTCCATGGATTTTATTGTGGAGTTGCCAGTCTCAGGCGGGCACAATACCATTTTAGTGGTGGTGGATCGATTGACTAAAGCTGCTCACTTCATTCCGTGTACCGGTCTTCCCTCAGCCGCAGAGACAGTGGATTTGGTTATCCAGAACGTATTCCGATTGCATGGGGTACCAGACGAGATCATCTCTGACCGGGGCGTGCAGTTCACGTCTAGATTCTGGAAGGGGTTTTGTACGGCACTCCAGATTGATGTCTGTTTGTCTTCTGCATACCATCCTCAGACAAATGGGCAAACCGAACGGACGAATCAAACCCTGGAACAATACCTTCGATGTTATGTCAGCCATCTCCAAGACGATTGGTTGAAGATGCTTCCGTTGGCGGAGTTCTCATATAACAACACTCAGAGCAGCTCCACTAAGGTAACGCCCTTTTTCGCTAACCTGGGTTACCATCCGACTGTTTTGCCTAGGTCACCGGTTGCGGTTTCGGTGCCAGCGGTGGAGAACAGATTGACAGAACTACGACAAAATCTGGAGGTTCTAAAGGACACTGTGGCTACGGCCCAGGAGCGTTACAAGAGGTCGGCAGACACTCACCGGAAACCGGCACCCATGTACAAGGTAGGGGACTCTGTATGGTTATCCACCAAAAACCTGAGATTGGGTGTTACTTCGCAGAAGCTGGGACAAAAATTCATCGGTCCGTTTAAGATCACCGGGATCGTGAGCCCTGTGGCCTGTCGGCTACGGTTACCGCACCATCTAAAGGTACACCCGGTCTTTCATGTGTCTCTCCTCAAACCCGTTTCCCCTAATACGTTTCATGGTCGTGTTGTGCCTCCTCCTCCGCCTGTGATGGTCGACGGCGAGGAGCAGTTCGTGGTTGAGGACATTATTGACTCCCGGCTCCATCGTCGTCGGCTTCAGTATCTGGTACGTTGGCAGGGGTACGCCCCCGAGGACGATTCCTGGGAACCGGTGGGTAACATTCGGGCACCCCGGAAGATTGCTCAGTTTCATCGACGGTTCCCGGACAAGCCGGGCCCTGATCCGTCCTGAGGCCGTCTCTGGGGGGGGGGGGGGAGTAATGTCAGGTTTCCAGGTTTTCCAGTTCTCTTTTGAATGAGCTTGCCCTCGGTTAACATGGAGTTTACTGTTCTGTTGCCCTACTTCCTGTCCAGCTGCTTAAAAGGCCGCCTCTAAGCCTAGTCCAGTGCCTGAGTATACTGCTTGCTGTGTGCTCCTGCTTTGCTGCTGCTAATCCTGATTTCCTTTGGATCCTCCTAAAGACTACCGACCGACTCTGGACCTTACCCGGTTTCTCAAAGCTGTGCCCGGATTCCGTCTGCCATCTTCGGTCAGCACTCTGCCCGGTTCTCTCTGGTTCGTAACCACTCTGGACAATCATCCCGTACGGACACTCCTGGACTTTTACCGCTTGCCCCTTGTGTCCCGGCTGCTGCGCATTTAGGCCTTCCGGGGTGATTGCCGGACAGTCCCTGTATAGGGGTTCGCTCTGGTGGTCTCCCTGGGGGAGTCCGGTGCGTGGCCCCGGGAATTCCCTTCGCTCCGTTTCGGGAAGGTATTTTGTGGATTTGTACTGCTGTGTTTTCTGTTGTGTATCTACCGTGGTTACATATTATAAAACATCTTGTACCAAGAACTCGTCTCTGATTGTCATTGCCCTACGCTATCGAAATCCTCAGAACATATATAAGTATTACACAGTGTACCTAGTGGCATCCTAAACGTGGCTATTGTACTTTTGTCTATTCACACTATTGTAACGATATTTGCAGCACGTCTGCCTGCATTGCACACTCCAACTTTTTTAAACTAAGCCATTATACTAGCAAACACTCAGTGTACCTAGTGGCATCCTAAACGTGGCTATTGTACTTTTGTCTATTCACACTACTGCAAATCTATGTGCAGCACCTCTGCATGACAACCTCCTGCTCTGTTTTTAATAAGCTATAATGATAGCACAAAATACTGCCATTTAGTGGCATCATAGAACTGGCTGTTGTATTCCATTAGTGCCCCACTGGTGACAAGCTATTTCTAGCACCTCTACATGACACCCTCATGCACATTTTGCTACGCTAATGTTATAGCAAACTCATGGAATTCATTGCTGCATTTCATAATTCGAAGGGATAGAAAGTCAGGCTTCCTTTAGCTTTTCCTTCTGTTCATAGACAGCATCTCCAAGAGCAATTTCCCCTCCACGTCTAAGTGTGGAGAGGCAGCTAGTGCGCATGCGTGTGCCGATGTACCCCAGCTGCAGCATAATTACAGTGTTTCGCGCAGTGAGTATGCTCAGCCTGACTGTGTTATTCCTGACGCTAAGTCTTCTTTTCGGGATACAGCGCATGCTCCCACACTAAGTGTGAAAAGCCTCTTTGCACAGGTGCTTGCATTCCGTGCCGGGTCTAAGTCCTGTTTTGTGCCTAGACACCATGCTAAAGCTGATAGTCTTTTTTCAGAGACTGTATTTCATGCTACTGAGCATGCTCAGGCACTTCCTGCATCAGAGACTAGGTCCGGTAATGAACTCTTTGGCCCTGGCCCTGATGTGGGGGTCCCATATAGACCACAGGGCATCAGGTGTCCTCCCAAATGGCTTGCAGAGGCCTACACCTATGACTTGTCACCGCATTATTGATGGTCAGACGATGACTGGTGAGGTGTTTGGGTCATAGCAGCCATGAGGTCATCATTGAAGTTGCGTTTCCAAATAGGACGCTAGTTATGCCACTCATGACGTGTCACTTTACTTTTGTCTCCAGGAGGTGCATTGTGGTTCACCCTGGTTTGGGGCGGACCCAGGTTATAAAAGGGGCTGGAGCCAACAAGGAGGTGCGCAGTCTTCTATTATGCTCCGAAAGAGCACACCTCCATGTGTTGAACCCATTGCGGCTTTAGGCCAGAGGTAGGCAGGGATAGGGTGTCGATGCAGGCCACCACCACAGTTGGTAACGCAGAACAGTTAAGACCAGCTCCTGTCCTACCAGTCCTGCTTGTGCAGCCCAGTGGCATTAACAGGCCTGCTGCTGCTGATGCGCCTGCTGTCCACAGGTGTGCCCCTACGCACACGGTCAGCGTACTCAATGGCCCCTGTGTTGTTAACAGGGAGTTCCTGGGCTGGGTGGGCATGTGGACCCTGTGACGCTAACAGGGCTCACAGTCTCCAGATCCGAATGGCGTCTAACTCGGTTCAGGCTACTATTAGTTTCATAGCCACACAGCTCTGTATCCTCCACCAAACCTTCCAGTTGCCAACCTCTCCTTTTCCAACTGGGAGCACGGTGGACACTGACTGCTGATAGGGATATATACCTTTCTCTTTCTTTTCTTATTAATTTTCGTTATATAGCGGTCACAGATTATATACCACTTTATCCAAATCTGCCAGTCCCACTGTAACAGATGGTGTTTCTTCAGCAAATGTTACAGTTGCTTAACCACCAAATCCACGGACCAAAACTTTTTTCCCCTTTCCAACACACCTGTTCCCCTTTCCAACAGCATCTGTCCTTTTTCAACTCATTTTGGGATATGACCAAAAGTGCAACTGTGCAGGGACACCGTACTCAACGCCATCTCAGCACAGCAGCCATCCCTCGGTCCCTCCGATGTGGACAAGTAAAAGACCATTTCCTCCTATCCATGACAAAGCGTTGAGATTCACTCTGTGCAGCACTGGTGTTTAGTGGAAAAGTAGATCTAAGATTGCGTACCACATTCTGCAGATACTCCTGTATACGTGCGTCCATTTCTATGGCAGGAATTAGTTCGCCAAATTTTGTCTTGTACCGGGGATCTAACAGTGTGGCAACCCAGTATTCAGGATTACTTCAAATTCATACAATCCGAGGGTCATGTAGGTAGTGCAGCAAGAAGGCGCTCATGTGTCTTGTGCATCCAGGAGGACCAAGTCCTTGGTGTGTTGGTGGCAGAGAGGTGAGAATCGTGCATCCTTCCTCTGCCCTCTCCCCACAACCTCGCACAACCGAAATGTGAGCAAGCTCTCACTCATCTGCTGAGTCTTCCATGCCCATCGCCAGTTCGTCCTCCATTTCTTCATGGGCTCCTGCACTTTCATCAACACTTTTTGCTGATACTATGCGCCCTTGTTAATCCCTCTCCCTCACCATGACTGCCGCATAGGTGCCGCTGACCATCTGGACCTCGTAGATCTTGTTATCCCTTCCGCATATGACTCCTCCTGTACTTCCTCCCCTTCCTCTTGTCCCAACACCTGACTCCGAATAATAATTACAGTGTGCTCCATCATGTAGATGACCAGAATTGTCACGCTGAGAATGACATTGCCAGTGCTAAACATCTTCGTCGACATTTGTGAACTGTGTAGCAGGGTGCATAGGTCCTTGATCTGACACCACTTCAGCAGCGTGATCTGCACCACCTCTTGATCAAGTTATCCCAGGATATATGTCATACCGTATTTCAGCAGGGCTCTGCGGTGCTGCCACACACGCTGCAACATGTGCAGATTCCAATTCCTGCGTGTCGGAACATCGCATTTCCGGCATTTAACTGCCAGACCCTAAGACTTCCGGAGTGATGAAAGTTGTTGAGCTGCTGTGTGCGCACGATGGAAGTGAGCACATAGCGAGCGTGCCCGCTGCACAAGGCCATGTAGGCCGTGATGGTGTTTTAAAAATTGCTGGAGAATTCGGTTCAACACGTGAGCCATACAAGGCACGTGTGTCACATTGCCCTGAGGATGGCCCGCAGCCAGGTTTGCATCATTGCCGCACACGGCTGTTAAGTCACCAACGGAGTCCGCTCCGTCAATTTGTACTCCGGTCGCCAGGTGACAACGTGTTCCTTTCATGAATAGTGCTGATGATGGGAGAGTAGTCGATGCCAGCGGCGCAGGTGGACGCAGGTTATGCTCACCCACTGGGCTGCATTACCTTGAAAGATGCAGAATCTCTGGCTGAATGTAGCTGGTGGGTATCTCACAGATGAAATACCATCATTCAGCTACAACCAATGGGAAGACACCACACCCTTTTTTATGCCCATCCTGTCTGCAGACCACTGCCAGACATAGCTATGAACCTCTGGTTAATTTTACCCCCAGTTCAGTTTTATGATTTTGTGTGCTTGTTACCTGACTACTTTTCCTGCTTGCTGTTTATGTACCTTGTTGGCTGATCCGCATTTCACCTCTGCTTGTTTTCTGATTAAGTCCTGGCCGTCCCATTGTGTTCCTGTTCCTCAATTAATGTTTTGACCCTGCCTGACTACTATTCTCTGGAATAGCGGTGTGACTCACATTTCCCATACATTTCAAAGTAAAACTTTGACCGCCTGATGGCATTGAGCTCTGCTGCCAGCATAGTAAGGAGGTGTGTGGTAGTCCTTGTGCGCAGTTGCAAGGAAGGGTGGCCTGACCACACAGGGTTTGCGCCAAGGTGGAGGACCCACACGAGGTTGAAGAGGCAGAAGCAGTGTATTAACTTCTACATACAGAAGAAGGATTGAAACAACTCGTGGGGACGGCAAGACTTGTACAGCAGACCCTTCTCCATCTCTCACCATAGTTTGCCAGTGCCCAGTCAGTGACATGTAATGACCCTGTCTATGCTTACTGGTCCAAGTATCTGTGTTGAAATGCACCCTGTCGCACACAGATTTTCTCAAGGAAGTGGTGATGTTGTGTGCGACATGCTGGTGTAGCGCGGGCATGCTTTTCTTGGAGAAGCAGTGGTGATTGGGCATCTGGTACTGGGGCACAGCGACAGACATAAGGTCTGTAAAATCCTGTGTGTCCACTAGGCGTAAAGGCAGCATTTCGGTAGCCAACAGCTTACAGAGGGATAGAGTCAACCACTTAGCTTTGTCATGGGTCGCAGGAAGTGGCCTTTTATTTGACCACATCTGAGGGACAGAGATCTGGCTGCTGTCTGTAGACGGTGTTGAGTAGGGTGTCCCTGGAAAAATGCAGGTTTGTGAGGAAAGTGCAGGCGGAGACATGATGTTGCCTTCATCTTGCCTTCAGATCTGTTCATCTTGTATCATTTTTAAAAAACACAGCAAGCAAGGGTTACTCCAAGCGGAGTCTACCTTTTTTCCAAAAATTGGGCACACAGACACCCCATCAGTGGCAGCACTTGTGCCCTAGTTGCAAACAGGATGTTTTGATTTGCATCAAGCACATTCAAAAATACGCCATAATTAACCGTCCCCAGCATTACACCGGGGTAGGTAGATAAAGTCTTTGCTGAACCATGACTTGGTCATCTTGGCTCCTTTTAAAAACAATGTAAGCAAGGGTTACTCCAAGCGGAGCCTCCCTTTTTTCCCAAAAATTGTGCCCCACACACACCCACCCATTCAGTGGCAGCAGTTGTGCCATAGTTGTACACTTCACAGCTAGATTTGCATCAAGCACATTCCAAATCCACAAGCATTTACTCTCCCCAGGATGACACAGGGGTTGTAAATTCCTTCTGGATCCATGACTTGTTAATTTTGATGAACGTCAGTTTGTCCACATTGTCACTGGACAGACGCGTGCTCTTATCTGTCAGCACACACCCAGCAGCACTGAAGACACGTTCAGAGACAACGCTGGCAGCTGTACACGACAAAATCTCCAAGGCGTAACTGGATAGCTCTGGCCATTTTTCTAGATTTGAAGCCCAAAATGAGCAAGGCTCTATTTGCAAAGTCATGGCATCGATGTTCATTTGTAGATACTCCTGTATTATCCTCTCCAGCCGTTGACTATGTGTCAGACTTGTTGTCTCTGGTGGCCTTGCAAAGGAGGGTCTAAAAAAATTATGAAAAGATTCCATTAAATTGCTGTTACCAGCACCAGATACGGTCCTACTGGTACGTGTAGACTGTTGAAGATGACGAGACCGTCCCATGTTTGTCAAGTTACATCTGGGAGATTCACTCCCTGCACCTGCACGGTTGTTTGGTGGAAAAGCGGATCTAAGATCGAGTAACAGCTTCTGCTGATACTCCTGCATAAGTGCGTCCCTTTCTATGGCTGGAATTATGTCACAAAATTTGGACTTGTACCGGGGATCTAATAGTGTGGCAAGCCAGTAGTCATCATCACTTCTAATTTTGACAATACGAGGGTCATGTTGGAGGTAGTGCAACAAGAAGGCACTCATGTGTCTTGCGCAGCCATGCGGACCAAGTCCACGCTGTGTTTGTGGCATAGAGGTGCTAACCGTTCTTTCTTCCTCTGACATCTCCCCCCAACCTCTTTCAACTGAAATTTGACCAAGGTCCCCCTCATCTGCTGAGTCTTCCATGTCCATGGACAGTTCGTCCTCCATATCTTCATGTCCTCCTGCACCTTCCTCAACATCTCGCCTGCTACCATGCGCCCTTGTTGATCCCTGTCACCCATGGTCCCATGCCTGGCGCCTTGGTGATGATGAACGTCTGGACCTTGGTGATGTTGTTGTGTCTTGCGCATATGAATCCTCCTGTAGTTCCTCCCCTTCCTGTTGTCCCACCCCCTGACTCCGAATAGTGTTTAGCGTGTGCTCCAGCATGTAAATGACTGGAATCGTCATGCTGATAATGGCATTGTCAGCGCTAAACATATTCGTCGCCATGTCGAAACTGTGCAGAAGGGTGCATAGGTCCTTGATCTGAGACCACTCTAGCAGTGTAATCTGCCCCACCTCTGCATCTCATTGGCCTAGGCTATACGTCATGATGTAATGCACCAGGGCTCGGTGGTGCTGTCTCTGTATCATGTGGAGTGTCGAATTCCAGCGTGTCGATACATCGCATTTCAGGTGATGAACCGGCAGGCTGAAAGACTTCTGGAGCAATGCAAGTCAAGTCAGCTGCGGCGTTTAAACGGCAGAAGTGAGCAGAGAGTGACCATGCCCTGTGCAGAAGCCCATCTAGGCCGTGATAGTGGGTTAAAATTGCTGGACAACAAGGTTAAACACGTGAGCCATACAAGGCACGTGTGCCAGCTTGCCCAGGCGAAGGGCCGCACCCAGGTTTGCAGCATTGTCGCACACGGCCTTACCAGGCTGCAGGTTGAGTGGAGACAACCATTTATTAAACTCGGACCGCAGAGCTGACCACAACTCCTCAGCTGTGTGACTCTTATTCCCAAGACATGTCAAGCTAAAGACCGCCTGATGCCGTTGCGCTCTGCTGCCAGCATAGTAATGAGGGGTGCGTGATTCCTTCTGCGCAGTGAGAACGCTGGTGGCCTGACCAGGCAGGCTTGGGGCGGAGGTGGAGGACCCAGATGAGGTGGAGGATGCAGAAGCAGTGGCGGAACTTGGACAGACAGAGGATTGACACACAAGTCGTGGGGACGGCAAGACTTGTGCAGCAGACCCTTCACCATCTATCACCATAGTTACCCAGTGGCCAGTCAGCGACATGTAACGTCCCTGTCCATGCTTACTGGTCCAAGTATCGGTGGTGAAATGCACCCGTTCACACACAGAGTTTCTCAAGAAAGCGGTGATGTTGTGTGTGACATGCTGGTGTAGCGCGGGCACACCTTTCTTAGAGAAGTAGTGGCGACTAGGCATCTGGTACTGGGGCACAGCGACAGACATAAGGTCTCTAAAATCCTGTGTGTCCACTAGGCGGAAAGGCAGCATTTCGGTAGCCAACAGCTTACAGAGGGATAGAGTCAACCTCTTAGCTTTGTCATGGGTCGCAGGAAGTGGCCTTTTATTTGACCACATCTGAGGGACAGAGATCTGGCTGCTGTGTGTAGACGGTGTTGAGTAGGGTGTCCCTGGAAAAATGCAGGTTTGTGAGGAAAGTGCAGGCGGAGACATGATGTTGCCTTCATCCAACGTTGGTGCTATCGATGTTTGAGAGAGCTGTACACAATCACTTGTTTCCCCTTCCAAACCAACTGACGACCTACCAAGCAAACTGCCTGTTGCGGTTACAGTGGTGGAAGTTGTGGGTGGAAAAACAGGTGTGACAGCTGTCCCCACAGTCCTAGAAGATGACGAGCGCGCGGATGCACTGGAAGGGGCAGTCGGTGGATGGTTGGCTCCGCTAGGCCGCATTGCAGCACGGTGAGCTTCCCACCAGGCCATATGATATTTATTCATGTAACGATTCATGGAAGAAGTTGTCAAACTGCTGAGGTTTTGACCTCTACTAAGATAACCATGCCAAATGTTACAGATCACATAATTTGGGCGATCTTTTTTTATGTCAAAAAAGGACCAGGCTATGCAAGGCTTAGAGGCCATGCGACCTGTTGATCCACCCCGAATAATGCTCAGAGGCAGAGTGGTGGCTGAGGATGCAGTTGTAGACGTGCTACCAGTGCTCCGACTGTGTCCAGGAAGGCGCAAGGTTACTTCGACGTCGGTTGCATCCTCCGCCACCGCCTCTGTTGACCTCCTCTAGTGTCTGACTGTGGGTTGACAGTAGGTGGGATCTAGAACTTCATCATCAATTGTTGTGTTTGCACTCCCCTCCCCCTCAGACCGAGCCTCTTCTTGCCCTGACCGAATATTTAGGTTGTCATCCCAATCGGGTATCTGCGTCTCATCTTCATCAGTATGTTCCTCATTGTCTATAACCACAGTTGTTGGAAAGGCAGCATTTTGGTAGCCAACAGTTTGCAGATGATGAAAGTCAACCTCCAAGCCATGTCATGCCCTTCTAAAAGCATGTAAAACACAGCGAGGGGACTCCAACTACAGTCGCCCTCGTTTCCACTAACTGGGCCACACACACCCCTCTTGACTGACATCAGTTGATGCCCCTTTTCAAAATGAAAAAGATGCTTTGCATGAAGCACTCTCAAAAATACGCGTGCCTTTCCCGTCCCCTGGCTGACCCAGGGGAAGAAAAGTCCTCGGAGAGCCATGACTTGTTCATCTTGGTTCTTTTAGAGACACAGCGAGGGGACTCCAACCACAGTCTCCCTCATTTCCACTAACTGGGCCACACACACCCCTCTTGACTGACATCAGTTGATGCCCCTTTTCAAAATGAAAAAGATGCTTTGCATGAAGCACTCTCAAAAATACGCGTGCTTTTCCCGTCCCCTGGCTGACCCAGGGGAAGAAAAGTCCTCTGAGAGCCATGACTTGTTCATCTTGGTTCTTTTAGAGACACAGCGAGGGGACTCCAACCACAGTCTCCCTCGTTTCCACTAACTGGGCCACACACACCCCTCTTGACTGACATCAGTTGATGCCCCTTTTCAAAATGAAAAAGATGCTTTGCATGAAGCACTCTCAAAAATACGCGTGCCTTTCCCGTCCCCTGGCTGACCCAGGGGAAGAAAAGTCCTCTGAGAGCCATGACTTGTTCATCTTGGTTCTTTTAGAGACACAGCGAGGGGACTCCAACCACAGTCTCCCTCGTTTCCACTAACTGGGCCACACACACCCCTCTTGACTGACATCAGTTGATGCCCCTTTTCAAAATGAAAAAGATGCTTTGCATGAAGCACTCTCAAAAATACGCGTGCCTTTCCCGTCCCCTGGCTGACCCAGGGGAAGAAAAGTCCTCGGAGAGCCATGACTTGTTCATCTTGGTTCTTTTAGAGACACAGCGAGGGGACTCCAACCACAGTCTCCCTCGTTTCCACTAACTGGGCCACACACACCCCTCTTGACTGACATCAGTTGATGCCCCTTTTCAAAATGAAAAAGATGCTTTGCATGAAGCACTCTCAAAAATACGCGTGCCTTTCCCGTCCCCTGGCTGACCCAGGGGAAGAAAAGTCCTCGGAGAGCCATGACTTGTTCATCTTGGTTCTTTTAGAGACACAGCGAGGGGACTCCAACCACAGTCTCCCTCGTTTCCACTAACTGGGCCACACACACCACACTTGACTGGCATCGGTTGAGCCCCCTTTTGAAAATGAAAAAAATGCTTTGCATGAAGCACTCTCAAAAATACGCGTGCCTTTCCCGTCCCCTGGCTGACCCAGGGGAAGAAAAGTCCTCTGAGAGCCATGACTTGTTCATCTTGGTTCTTTTAGAGACACAGCGAGGGGACTCCAACCACAGTCTCCCTCGTTTCCACTAACTGGGCCCCACACACCCCTCTTGACTGACATCAGTTGATGCCCCTTTTCAAAATGAAAAAGATGCTTTGCATGAAGCACTCTCAAAAATACGCGTGCCTTTCCCGTCCCCTGGCTGACCAAGGGGAAGAAAAGTCCTCTGAGAGCCATGACTTGTTCATCTTGGTTCTTTTAGAGACACATCGAGGGGACTCCAACCACAGTCTCCCTCGTTTCCACTAACTGGGCCACACACACCCCTCTTGACTGACATCAGTTGATGCCCCTTTTCAAAACGAAAAAGATGCTTTGCATGAAGCACTCTCAAAAATACGCGTGCCTTTCCCGTCCCCTGGCTGACCCAGGGGAAGAAAAGTCCTCTGAGAGCCATGACTTGTTCATCTTGGTTCTTTTAGAGACACAGCGAGGGGACTCCAACCACAGTCTCCCTCGTTTCCACTAACTGGGCCCCACACACCCCTCTTGACTGACATCAGTTGATGCCCCTTTTCAAAATGAAAAAGATGCTTTGCATGAAGCACTCTCAAAAATACGCGTGCCTTTCCCGTCCCCTGGCTGACCCAGGGGAAGAAAAGTCCTCGGAGAGCCATGACTTGTTCATCTTGGTTCTTTTAGAGACACAGCGAGGGGACTCCAACCACAGTCTCCCTCATTTCCACTAAATGGGCCACACACACCCCTCTTGACTGACATCAGTTGATGCCCCTTTTCAAAATGAAAAAGATGCTTTGCATAAAGCACTCTCAAAAATACGCGTGCCTTTCCCGTCCCCTGGCTGACCCAGGGGAAGAAAAGTCCTCTGAGAGCCATGACTTGTTCATCTTGGTTCTTTTAGAGACACAGCGAGGGGACTCCAACCACAGTCTCCCTCGTTTCCACTAACTGGGCCACACACACCCCTTTTGACTGACATCAGTTGATGCCCCTTTTCAAAATGAAAAAGATGCTTTGCATGAAGCACTCTCAAAAATACGCGTGCCTTTCCCGTCCCCTGGCTGACCCAGGGGAAGAAAAGTCCTCGGAGAGCCATGACTTGTTCATCTTGGTTCTTTTAGAGACACAGCGAGGGGACTCCAACCACAGTCTCCCTCGTTTCCACTAACTGGGCCACACACACCCCTCTTGACTGACATCAGTTGATGCCCCTTTTCAAAATGAAAAAGATGCTTTGCATGAAGCACTCTCAAAAATACGCGTGCCTTTCCCGTCCCCTGGCTGACCCAGGGGAAGAAAAGTCCTCGGAGAGCCATGACTTGTTCATCTTGGTTCTTTTAGAGACACAGCGAGGGGACTCCAACCACAGTCTCCCTCGTTTCCACTAACTGGGCCACACACACCCCACTTGACTGGCATCGGTTGAGCCCCCTTTTGAAAATGAAAAAGATGCTTTGCATGAAGCACTCTCAAAAATACGCGTGCCTTTCCCGTCCCCTGGCTGACCCAGGGGAAGAAAAGTCCTCTGAGAGCCATGACTTGTTCATCTTGGTTCTTTTAGAGACACAGCGAGGGGACTCCAACCACAGTCTCCCTCGTTTCCACTAACTGGGCCCCACACACCCCTCTTGACTGACATCAGTTGATGCCCCTTTTCAAAATGAAAAAGATGCTTTGCATGAAGCACTCTCAAAAATACGCGTGCCTTTCCCGTCCCCTGGCTGACCCAGGGGAAGAAAAGTCCTCGGAGAGCCATGACTTGTTCATCTTGGTTCTTTTAGAGACACAGCGAGGGGACTCCAACCACAGTCTCCCTCGTTTCCACTAACTGGGCCACACACACCCCTCTTGACTGACATCAGTTGATGCCCCTTTTCAAAATGAAAAAGATGCTTTGCATGAAGCACTCTCAAAAATACGCGTGCCTTTCCCGTCCCCTGGCTGACCCAGGGGAAGAAAAGTCCTCGGAGAGCCATGACTTGTTCATCTTGGTTCTTTTAGAGACACAGCGAGGGGACTCCAACCACAGTCTCCCTCGTTTCCACTAACTAGGCCACACACACCCCTCTTGACTGACATCAGTTGATGCCCCTTTTCAAAATGAAAAAGATGCTTTGCATGAAGCACTCTCAAAAATACGCGTGCCTTTCCCGTCCCCTGGCTGACCCAGGGGAAGAAAAGTCCTCTGAGAGCCATGACTTGTTCATCTTGGTTCTTTTAGAGACACAGCGAGGGGACTCCAACCACAGTCTCCCTCGTTTCCACTAACTAGGCCACACACACCCCTCTTGACTGACATCAGTTGATGCCCCTTTTCAAAATGAAAAAGATGCTTTGCATGAAGCACTCTCAAAAATACGCGTGCCTTTCCCGTCCCCTGGCTGACCCAGGGGAAGAAAAGTCCTCTGAGAGCCATGACTTGTTCATCATGGTTCTTTTAGAGACACAGTGAGGGGACTCCAACCACAGTCTCCCTCGTTTCCACTAACTGGGCCACACACACCCCTCTTGACTGACATCAGTTGATGCCCCTTTTCAAAATGAAAAAGATGCTTTGCATGAAGCACTCTCAAAAATACGCGTGCCTTTCCCGTCCCCTGGCTGACCCAGGGGAAGAAAAGTCCTCTGCTAGCCATGACTTGTTCATCTTGGTTCTTTTAGAGACACAGTGAGGGGACTCCAACCACAGTCTCCCTCGTTTCCACTAACTGGGCCCCACACACCCCACTTGACTGACATCGGTTGAGCCCCCTTTTGAAAAAGAAAAAGATGCTTTGCATGAAGCACTCTCAAAAATACGCGTGCCTTTCCTGTCTCCTGGCTGACCCAGGGGAAGAAAAGTCCTCTGAGAGCCATGTCCACATTGTCAGTGGACAGACACGTGTGCTTATCTGACAGCAGACCCCCAGCAGCACTGAAGACAGGTTCCGAGAGAACGCTGGCTGCAGGACACGACAAGATCCCCAAGGCGTACTTGGCGAGCTCAGGCAATTTATCCAGATTGGAAGCCTAAAATGAGCAGGGCTCAAGTTGCACAATAATGGAATCGATGTTTCCTTGCATATACTCATATATCTGTGTGTCCTCCTCTTTTTCCTTGTCCAGCTGTTTTGTTTTCGCATGAGTATATGTCCTTGTCACTTTCCCATGTGTTTGTGTTGTGTTGTGAGTTGTTTGTCACCTTTTGGACACCTTTGAGGGTGTTTTCTAGGTGTTTTTCTGTGTTTGTGATTGCCTGCCATTGTTTCCTATGCAGTTCGAGTTCGGTTCGTCGAACGTTCGACGAGCCGAACTCGAACGGGACCTCCATTCGGCGAACCGACCTCGAGCCGAACCGGGACCGGTTCGCTCATCTCTAGTAACTGATACCCTGGATATCATAATTAGAGTCATTTTTTTCAGTACCCGGTCACGTGATCACCCAAATTTACCGTATAAGGATGATCACATTGCAGAAAATGGAGGCGCCAGTAAAAAATTATTTATCTCCCACCCGGCATGATCAAACATGTAGGTTGGCAGATAAATCTCCTCCACCGGTCCCCTGGTGTGGCCACAGTGCCCCTACAACCGGTCCACGTCCCTGTCCCCCTCCTCCCTCTTCTAAGATGGTGGCCGCACTAGTTGGACACCCGCTGCACGCATCCTCCTCCTCAAATTTCAGCTTCATCTGACATGTCAGATGAGGCAGAACACTCCTCGCAAGATCCAGCCAGATCACTCATGGTGTCCCCCGGTTCCCCTCCTTCTCCTTTTCTTCAGAAAAAATGTTGGCCACATGCACAAACCCTGGATGTCAGTCAGCTCCCTGCACCCTGCACCCAGTGATACTGAGGTTAGTGCAGCTCACACTGCAGTGGTGTGAACCTGGGCAGTGTGGCTGCAGTATTCTAACTCAGATCACTGAATCCACACTTCTCACATCCAGGGATGCACTTCCAGAAAATTGGGAATTACCACAGACCGGATTTTTTTTTCTTTTCAATAAATTGGTCAAAAAGAGAATGAGTTGGGGAGTGTTTTTTTAAATATTTTTTTTGTCGTCTTTATTTTTTTATTACTGACTGGGTTCGTAATGTCTGGTATCTGATAGATGCCTTGATATTACAAACCCCTGGGATTGATGCCAGGTGACATTACATATCGTATAAACCCCTTTGCTACTGCACCAGGGCAATGGGATGAGCTGGTGCAAAGGCCAGAAGTGGCAAATCTAATGGATGCGCCACTTTTGGGGCGACTTAGGCCTGCTATTTTTAGGCTTGAAAGGGCCAAATAACAATGGCCCTTCCCCCTGAGAATACCAGACACTGTGCTGTCCACTTCACCTTGGCTGGTAATACAATTTGGTGGGGACCCCACGTTTTTTTTTGTTTTTGTTTTTTTAATTATTTATTAATAAATAATAAAAAAAACAGTGTGGGGTGCCCTCCATTTTGGATTATCAGCCAAGGTTAAGCTGCCAGCTGTGGTCTGCAGGCAACAGCCGTCTGCTTTACCCTAGCTGGCTATCAAAAAATGTGGGGCCCCACGAGTTTTTTTTAAATGATTTATTTGTTTTTTTGCTAAATACAAGGCTAAGCACCCTTTAGTGCCACATTAAAGACACTAAAGGGTGCCAGCTAAGAATATGGTGAGGGTGGGATATTATATACGTTTGTCTATCTATCCATCCATCCATCCTTCCTAGCTATTTAGACTGTGTGCCCATGATCAGTATTTGCAGCATTTTGGATGCAGAGTATTTTCACTGCATTTAAAATGCTGCATTGTTCAGTACAAGCACAGTGGAAGGATTTTTAGAAATAGCATGACCACTGTGATTCTTTTCACTGTAGCATAAACTGACCTGCGGAGTAGCTTCTTGACCCACAGCATGTCAATTTTTGTTGCAGAGACAAGAGTGTTCTCTGCGGGGAGAATAGAACTAAAGTATACAGTGGACCGAACCCGGATCATGGGCACTGCCAACTATGTTCTCCTGTGGACAACACTCACATCTCTGCAGGAGGGCTGATACTGTGTCCTAGATGCAGTGTCGCCTGGTTGTGGGCACATAGCCTAAAAGTGAGAAATTTGCTGATACAGCACCATTTTTGCGATGTAACTGTGGATTTACAATGCTTACTATACCACTGAATAAAATTCTTGAGGGGTCTAGTTTCCAAAATGGGGTCACTTGTGGGAGGTTTCGGCTGCATAGGGGCCCTGCAAATGCGATACAGTGCCCACAATTTATTTCAATTTTTCTAAAATTCAAATGGTGCTCCCTCCATTCCAAGCCCTCCCGTTTGTCCAAACAGAGGTTTTTAACCACATGTGGGGTATCCCTGTGTTCAAAAGAAATTGCATAACAAACTGTGGGGTCTACTTTTTGGTGTTGCCTCTTGAAAAAGTGTGCAATTTGGTGCTAAAGCAACATTTTTATAAAATAGAAGAACATTTTCAATATGGCGACCTAAGGTTATCAAATTCTGTGAAGTACCTGTGGATTCAAAATGCTCACTATACCCCTAGATAAAATTCTTGAGCAGTCAAGTTTCCAGAATGGGGTCACTTGTGGAGGAGCTCCACTGTTTAGGCCCCTTAGGGGATCTCCAAATGCGACATGGCGTCCGGTAATGATTCCAGCCAATTTTGCAGTCATATAGCGCTGTTTCCCTTAGGATCCCTGCCATGTGCCCAAACAGTTGATTTACACCACATATAAGGAATCAGTGTACTCAGGAAAAATTGTACAAAACATTTTATGGTGCATTTTTTCCTGTTAACCTTGTAAAAAAAAAGCTATCTGGTTGAAGTAACAATATTGTGGTAAAAAAAAAATTATTTGCACAGCTCAACGTTATAAACTTTTGTGAAGCACCCGGAGGTCAAGGTGCTCACTAAACATCTAGATAAATTCCTTGAGGGGTTTAGTTTCCAACATAGGGTCAATAAATCTTGGAGGAGAGGTTGCTGTTTAGGTCTGTTAGAGGCCCTACAAATGCAACATGGTACCCAAGATCTTTTTCAGCCAAATTTGCTTTCCAAAATTCAAATATTGCTCCTTCTGTTCAGTACCCTCCCATTTGTCCAAACAGCACTTTCTGAATAAATGTGGGACATCACTGTGCTCATATGAAAGTGGATATCAAACCATAGGGTCCACTTTTTGGCGTTACCTCTTCAAAAAGTGAGAAATTTGGTGCTAAAGCAAAAAGAAAATTAAATTTTCAATATGACAGCCTAATGTTATCAAATTCTGAGAAGTACCTGTGGGTTCAAAATGCTCACTACACCCCTAAATAAAATCCTTGAGGGGTATAGTTTCCAGAATGGGGTCACTTGTGGGACATTTTTGCTGTTTAGGTACCTTAGGGGTCCAGCAAATGTGACATGGTGCATGAAATCTATTTCAGCCAAATTTTCTTTCCAAAATTCAAATATTGCTCCTTCTGTTCAAAGCCCTCCCATTTATTCAAACAAAGGTCTATGATCTCATGTGGGGTACCAGTGCGCTAAGAAGAAACTGTGTAAGAAATTGTGGGGCCCATTTTGTTGTGTTATTTCTTCTAAAAGTGAATAAATTGGGTGTAGAGCAACATTTTTAGGTAAAATGATATATGTTTTTATTTCACATCGGGTTATTTTCTCTGAAACATATGAAGGGTTAATGTACCGCCCCAGGGGCTCGGCCGGGTGTCAAGCCACTCGGATCTGGGCTCATCGGTGGGTGACTTGAGCGCCTCCCGCACCCGGGGATCACGTCGCTCTGAAGGGATGCTGGCGCTACGTGAGTGGTGGTGTTCAGTGGGGAGGTCCACAGCCGAGGCCGCAGTTGATTTTGCGGGTTAAGTTCGTGATGCCACCCACGGGTTGTGGTGAATGGATGGACACCACCGCTGCCGTTGACTAGGCTCCCGGGGACGGTGTTGCGCAGCTTGGTGTTGACCCCTCCGTGGGTAGGGGGTGATGGTCCCGGGGACCCGAGGGATGTGCTGAGGCAGGGGATGGATGCATGCTGGCGTGTCGGTGCGGTGAAGCACGGTGCGCGGCCCAAGGGCACTGTTGTACTCACTATTACAGACACACTGGAGTCTCTGGTAAACCAAACAAGATGGTGGACGGTGCCCGCAGCCGGCTGCGCTTTTCCCCTTTTTCAGGTTGGTGGTTTCCGCCTTTCTCCTGCACCTCACTTTTAATAGAATGGTGACTCCTATGCCTGAGCAACAGCTTTGTGTGTACAGGTAGAGCCCGTTTGCCCGCAGACGGTGGCCCGTGGGCTCTTGATGCCTGGGCGGTAGCTTTCTATCCCTCTGGTTGGGCTGTTGTCTTCAGTCGCGTCTTGGGTGGGAAAGGACCTAAAGTCCAGACCCCAATCAGTGAATTTGACTCGGTCCAGTGGCTTCTGGGCCTCGTACTGGGTCTGAGTACCCCTCCTGTTGCTCCGGTGTCCAATCGGTTCCCCGGTTTGGTACCAGCGGGCCACTACCCGGTCCCGGTCCCTTACGGTTTCACCGGCTGTAATCCCAGCTCCTGCAGGCGGCCACCACCGTCTGCCTCCTGGCCACAGGGTATCCGGGCTCCAACCCAGAACCCTGACAGATGTCCAAACTTTGCTACCACTTTCCTCGACTTCTGTCACTGAACTCTCTGTTTTTACCACCTCAGGCTCTCCGAACTCCTCGGTGGGCGTGGCCAACCACCTGGCCCCGCCCCCCAGGTGTGAACGTCAGGTCCTGAGAGGGTTGACTCAGGGTTTTTAAGGTTGGCTGATGGTACCTTTTTAGGGCGAGGTGTTTCTGCAAGGGCCTACCTGTGACTACCTGGCTAGTCCAGGGCGTCACATTAATAAACTTCTTGAATGGGATTTTGAGTACTTTGAGGGGTTCAGTCTTCAAAAGGATGTCACTTTTGGGTATTTTCTGTCACCTAGACCTCTCAAAGTCACTTCAAATATGATGTGGTCCCTAAAAAAATGATTTTGTAAATTTTGATGAAAAAATGAGAAATTGCTGATGAACTTTGAACCCTTCTAACTTCCTAATTCCCAAAAATTTTGTTTCACAAATTGTGCTGATTTAGAGAGCAGATATGTGTGAAATGTTATTTGTCAACTATTTTATTTGACTCTGGTTTAAGGGCACAAAAATTAAGAGTTTGAAAATTGCACATTTTTCAAAATTTTCATCAAATTTCCAATTTTTTCACAAATAAAAGCAAAAAATATTGTCCCAAATTTACCACTATCATGAAGTACAATCTGTCATGAAAAATCGCTCTCAGAATCACCGGGATCTGCTGAAGCATATCAGAGATTTAACCTCAAAAAATGACATTGGTCAGAATTGCAAAAAATGGCCTGGTCATTAAGTACAAAACTGTTAAATCTGACACAGTCCAGCCATTTCTGCTTTTCAGAGCAGTGCTTAAGCAACGCTCTAGACAGCAGAAATGCTGTTCTCCTGTGATTCCTGGCGCTCAGCTGGCGTTCACAGGAACTTTGTCATGACCGTGACAGGAGTCATCAGCTGACCCCCAGCTGTCATAACAACCCATCGACATCCCATGATCATGTCACTGGCCAACCGATTGTGGCAGGGAACAACACGCTCCCTGCCGACGTGCATTAAATTCCGCTGTCAAAGATTGACTGCGGGATTTAACTAGTTAACAGGCGTGAATAGAATTCTGATCCACCAACACCTGTTAGGTGCACATGTCGGCTGATCAGCTCAGCCAACATATGGAGAAAAATGCAGACTCATCAATCTAGCCCGCATTAAATGGACACACACGACTTATGATGTATTGGTACATCATTAACCTATTATGTACCAATGTCCTTTTTTTGGTACACCTAATCTTTTGCTTAGAATTCATTAAATGAAATTAATTAATCATTAATGAATTCATTTAATTTATACATTACATTCATTAATTTTGCTTAAATTTCATTGTCATTTTTAATTTTTTGTTTCATTAAAAATCTGTCATTTAATAAAAAAAATGGAAATTTCTAATTTGGCAAGTAATGGGTTAAGGGGTTAATAGGCAGATTTATCAAACATTATGAAACACTATGAAAAATATGGCTTATTTTAAGATTTTCTACTCTAATTTTGCATTAAGAATTACATAACTTTGATAAATATGCACTAATGTTGAAACTGTTTTTGAAATCCATAATCAAGGAGTCAAAAAAACATTTTTAAATTATTTATTTTATAAAAGTTTAAGCTTTTACTATTTTTTCAAAATTAAGGTTACCATCTATGACACTTTATACATAAACATGTTTCCTGATGAAAATGGAGTTTTTAATTATGCAAAACTCTTTGTTTCTTGAAGAGTAAACTTCAGACACAAAACAGACTGTGATTATATGCATGCATTTCCAGCTTGTCATATGGCAGGCAATGTGCCTATGGCAAGGTCACAAAGGACAATGCTTCTATGCATGAACAAAGCAGCCATTGTTAGAATGCAAAGAGAAACAAAGAAACTTGAATAGTTTTAAAGACCAGGCAATTTTCTAAACAAATGCAAATGCAACTTTATTTAATCTTTACCTGTGCAACAAAATCATATTACAGTATATTTATGTTAGGGGTGTTTGAATCTTTTTTTCTGTCAGGGGCCATGTGAGTATTTATACCAAATATGCATAACAGGAGAGACTGGTTCATCTATACATCCCAGGAGAGGCTGGGTCATCTATACATAAATAGAGAGGCAGGGGAATATACATCACTTGAAGGGCTGAGGCACCTATACATCAGAGGAGAGGCTAAAGTATCTATACATCACAGGAGTTGCTGAGGTATAGACATTGCAGCAGAGGCTGAGGCATATATATCACAGGAGAGGCTGGTGCACCTATAAATACTGGGGATGCTGGGTCACCTATGCATCACAGGAAAGGTTGAGGTATCTATACTTCACAGGAGACACTGGGGCATCAATACCATACATAGGAGACGTTGAAGCATGTAAACATCACATGTTTCACTCGCACATACAGTACAGACAAAATGTTTGGACACACCTTTTCATTCAAAGAGTTTTCTTTATTTTCATGACTCTGAAAATTGTAGATTCACATTGAAGGCATCAAAACTATGAATTAACACATGTGGAATGAAATACTTAACAAAAAAGTGTGAAACAACTGAAAATATGTCTTATATTCTAGGTTCTTCAAAGTAGCCACCTTTTGCTTTGATCACTGCTTTGCACACTCTTGGCATTCTCTTGATTAGCTTCAAGAGGTAGTCACCGGAAATGGTTTTCACTTCCCAAGTGTGCCCTGTCAGGTTTAATAAGTGGGATTTTTTGCCTTATAAATGGAGTTGGGACCATCAGTTGTGTTGTGCAGAAGTCTGGTGGATACAGAGCTGATAGTTCTACTAAATAGACTGTTAGCTTCTTTTTTCTTGCCATAATACAAATTCTAAGTAAAGAAAAATGAGTGGCCATCATTACTTTAAGAAATAAAGGTCAGTCAGTCCGAAAAATTGGGAAAATTTTGAAAGTGTCCCCAAGTGCAGTGGCAAAAACCATCAAACGCTACAAAGAAACTGGCTCACATGAGGACCGCCCCAGGAAAGGAAGACCAAGAGTCACCTCTCTGCTGCGGAGGATAAGTTTATCCACTTCACCAGCCTCAGAAATCGCAGGTTATCAGCAGCTGAGATTAGAGACCAGGTCAATACCACACAGAGTTCTAGCAGCAGACACATCTCTAGAACAACTGTTAATAGGAGACTTTGTGCAGCAGGCCTTCATGGTAAAATAGCTGCTAGGAAACCACTGCTAAGGACAGACAACAAGCAGAAGAGACTTGTTCGGTCTAAAGAACACAAGGAATGGACATTAGACCAGTGGAAATCTGTGCTTTGGCCTGATGAGTCCAAATTTGAGATCTTTGGATCCAACCATCGTGTCTTTGTGCGACGCAGAAAAGGTGAACGGATGGACTCTACATGCCTGGTTCCCACCGTGAAGCATGGAGAAGGAGGTGTGATGGTGCAGGGGTGCTTTGCTGGTGACACTGTTGGGGATTTATTCAAAATTGAAGGCATACTGAACCAACATGGCTACCACAACATCTTGCAGCGGCATGCTATTCCATCCGGTTTGTGTTTAGTTGGACCATCATTTATTTTTCAACAGGACAATAACCCCAAACACACCTCCAGGCTGTGTAAGGGCTTTTTGACTAAGAAGGAGAGTGATGGGGTGCTACGCCAGATGACCTGGCCTCCACAGTCACCAGACCTGAACCCAATCAAGATGTAGATTCAATGTGAATCTACAATTTTCAGAGTCATGAAATTAAAAAAAACACTTTGAATGAGAAGGTGTGTCCAAACTTTTGGTCTGTACTGTACATCACCAGACAGAAAGAGGCATATATACATGTAAGGAGATGCTGGGGCATCTATATATCACAGTAAAGGCTGGGGCATATACATCCCAGGGAGGCTGGGGAATATACATCACAGGAGACCCTAAGGGGTACTTTGCACACTACGACATCGCAAGCCAATGGTAGCGATGCCGAGCCCGATAGTCCCCGCCCCCTTAAAATTATTGCTACGGCAGCTTCACATGCACTTACCTGCCCTGCGACGTCGCTCTGGCTGGTGACCTCCTCCTTCCTAAGGGGGTGGGTCGTGCGGCGTCACAGCGACGTCACACAGCAGGAAGCCAATAGAAGCAAGGAGGCGGAGATGAGCGGGATGTAAACATCCCGCCCACCTCCTTCCTTCCTCATTGCAGCCGGGACACAGGTAAGGCGATGTTCCTCGCTCCTGCGGCTTCACACACAGCGATGTGTGCTGCCGCAGGAATTAGGAACAACATCGTAACATCGGTCCTTCCGAAATTATGGAAATGACCGACACTACACCAATTATACGATTTCGACACTTTTACGCTCGTTAGTCATAGTAAAAAGGATTCACATACTCCGATGTCGACCGCGATGCCGGATGTGCATCACTTTCGATTTGACCCCACCGACATCGCACCTGTGATGTCGTAGTGTGCAAAGTACCCCTAAGGCATCTATATATCACAAAAGACACTGGGGGATCAATACTATTAAAAGTTAAAAAAAAACCTCACCAGAAACTGCTATTAGCCAAAAAAGGTTAAGATAGCAAATGTGCAAGCAGGATGCAGCAAGCCCCCATGATAAAGGTGGGGGGCAATATCAATACCCTTCACAGGAGATGATATGTCATATATACATCATCAGAGAGGCTGGGACATATATACATCACAAGAGATGCTAGGGCATCTATATATCACAGGAGAGGCTTGGGCTGCTGTTGCTGTCATTATTGGTGGGACTGCATTGTAAAGTGTCCTGACTTTGCCCACAAAGTACATCCTGACACTGGCCATTATCAGGGGTAATCCATCATTGCATGTGTTGTGATCTGTTGGAACCACTCCATGTGCATGCTTGAAATGTAAGGCGCATTTAAAGGCCTGCAGAATGCGGTTACTGACCCGAGGATTGTGGTCCCTGAAATCCACCTGGGCGCTGCAGAAACGCACATTTCCGGCTGCACACAACCTGCCAGTCGCAGTAACCCCACCCATGATTTACATACACAGACCCGTTTAGTAATATAATTTACATTTTCTGAAAACAATTTGTATATCACAAAAATGTAATTAGCTTCAAACCAAATTCAGATCACTGGGTTATTTTAAATACAGTTTTTATAAAAACTTGATTCTGTGTTCAATTTATAGATATAATTTTTGTGTAGACATAATTTTATTTGATTGTGTCATGGTTGATATTTTTGTTGCAAGTACAGTAGGCTTCCTAATAACCATTATTTATGCTCCAAAACAATTTGTGATAATCATTGCTACATTAGAGATGACACTTCTAGGAGCTATTGTTTCAATCCTATTATATCCAATCTGATAAATAATGAAAATAATGAAAATAAAAAGTTATAAACATACAGTGGTCCATCAATATACAATATAAATTAGCAAATGATACAAAATGATCATCCTAATTTGAGACCATAAATCTGGAAAAATGGTTGCAGAGCTCCAAAATGTCAACTGGAAGTCTGAAAAAATGATGATTAAAAAAAAATAAAAGCCAAACTAACATAATGCAATTTCTTTAGGATCCTGCACAGTGAACACAATGTTCCAGAAAAATAAAATGGAGTGGCTCTCACCCTATGCGTGTTTTTGCCCACAGTTAATCCTGATTCAAATAATTATTAGCGCAATACATGTAATACACTATTGTACTGCAGTTAGAGTCTATTAAGTAGAATTAACATGTTGTTTAGAGGCAACTTAAATTTGCATCAAATTTTACCAAAAAATTGGATTAATCAGTTCCATAAATAAGCTGAAAACATTATGGGCACCA
This sequence comes from Anomaloglossus baeobatrachus, assembly GCF_048569485.1. Classification (NCBI taxonomy): domain Eukaryota; kingdom Metazoa; phylum Chordata; class Amphibia; order Anura; family Aromobatidae; genus Anomaloglossus; species Anomaloglossus baeobatrachus. The sequence continues at coordinate 387,465,607 of NC_134356.1, read as the reverse complement.
GTCATGTGCAGTCTTCACTGGGCCATATTTGATGCTTTCCGGTGCCTAACATCTTTGGTGTCTCCTGTGCTGACTATTCCACCTTGTCATGATCTACAACACTCAACTTCATAGGATAGCAAATATGGGAGATAACTAAGATGGCCAGCACAGGAAGATGCCAAACATGCCACCCACGAGAAAACACAAAAGATAGCCTGATAAATACAGCACTGGTGATCATAGTAAAGAAGACAACAGGAGTAATGACGGATGAACCCAGACTATAAAGTTCCTAGTACCTAATGGTCATGCACAGACCACAAACACAGACTCATCAGGTAAGTGTTACGGAGGAACCGACTGATTATAAAAATAATATAAAATCAATCATTGCCCCACGTCCGCCGGGCAGGTGTTAAACCACTAAGGACAGAAGGATGAATTACAGCAACTCAGGAGACCACAACGGAAATGAAGGAAATGTTGTAAAGGCACACTCCTACGTGTAGCGTGTCCCTGTTAACCTCACAGGTGCACAAGTAATGGTTACATGTGTAGGAACACGTCAAAACCAACGAAAACGCAACAGAGAACAGTCACGTGTGTAGGCACATGTGAAAACCGAAAGGTAACCCAGTTAGCATCACTGGGAAACCTGAATCGTAACCACTGAGCCAGTCACATGCGTACAGAGCACGTCAGACCGTGAGGTCACCCAGTTAGCGTCACTGGGTACCCAGGGCTGGCACACACACATACACACAAGTCTGCCACTGACACTACAGACTGGGCGTGTGCGTAGGGGGCACGTCTTGTCCGGAAGGACCCTAATCCCTCACCGTGCCGAGACACAGCTTGTACCCAGATATGAATACCTGGTACCGGTGCCTGCCCTAAATTCAGAATCACACTGCCCGTATACAAGGATTTGCCACAAGCACTGCAGACTTACAATGGCGCTGGAACCCACTCACTCCTGACAACAGGGAAAGCAGCCTTCTCTGTCAGCATACAAAATGATGCTCGCGCCCCGATGGGCGGAGCTACAGACCTTTTATAGCCCCCACCCTGGACCAGGCCACACGGCAAGTTGTAATGGCGTCGGCTGCGGCCATACAGGGGCTACCACATCATTGCTGAAGTCTTGATGACCAATCAGCGGCTGCCACTTCATTGCTGATGTTACTGATGACCAATCAGTGGCCGCCTTGTCATCAATGACATCACGCACATGCTCAGTGTGGCTGCATGAGCACTTAGGCTCAGGATGGTACAAAACTCTAGCCACCTGATGCTTCAAATGATGGCCAGGTGGCACTGCAGAGTTAACCGACCCCAAAGTGGGAATCAATGACGGGACTAGACCGGTTCGAGGCACAACAGAACCCCGAACTGTAACAGTAAGTCTGTGTTACTGTTCAGGTTTGGGCACTCAGATAATTAAAAAAAAAATATAGGAAAAAGAAAGAAAATAAGCAATAAAGCAGCACTGTTATACTTGCTGTCCTTCCCTGCGATTGTAACACTACTTCTGGGTCTGATCATTAGCTCTCATAGATATTCACTACTTCCTTTACCAACCATGAGTCCCAGCGTCTGTAATTGGTTGCAGTCAGACAACACCCCCACCCTGTGTGCCAGCCTCTGTGATTGGTTGAAGTCACAGACACTGCTTATGTTCGTATAGTGGTTTAAAAATAAATAGGTAAAAAAAAAAATGGTGTAGGATCCCCCATCTATTGTGTTACCCAACACAGATAAAGCAGATGGCTACAGGCTGCAGTTTTCAGCCATATGCTTATCTTGGCTGTGTATCAAAATAAGAAGGACCTCATGCAGATTTTTAAAAATTATATAAATAAATAATTTAAATAATTAAAAAAAAAAGCATGTGGTCCCTCCCAATTTTGATATCCAACCAAGATAAAACAAACAGCTGTGGGCTAGTATTTTCAGGTTAGGAAGACCCATAGTTATTGGGTCCCCTCAGCCTGAAAACAGCAGCCTGCAGCCACCCAGAAGAAGAGTAACAGCTGCGCAGGAGATTCAGTAGGTACCTTGCCCTTTCTACCCTCATTTTACAGCACAATGTTTGGGTCCTCATAAAATTATATGGGGTTCAGTGTCCTGGCAGATGTTTGGGTTCAAGTCCAGTTCTGAACAGGACTTTTTTTTTAAGTCTAGCCAGACCCACCAATCCCAAATATCTGCAGGTTCGCCCATCTCACAGGAGTATTTTTTTTTTTTTTACACATGTTTATTATGATCTGGTATCTGGCACAACTTCAGAATATAATATTGATGTATTTGATTTCATCAAATGAATTTGAACTACCAAATTTCAGCAGATTCACTGATCACTATCAGACAGCCAATAAGTACTCAGGCTGATTAGCCTGATATTCCTATGAACTGTGTGTGCCACAAATTTGGATTCATGTTGGAATTATATGTGAAATTTGGTTCCACATTAAAATGGTCATGAGGCCATTGTAACATAAAGCAGGCCTACTGTTTCAAATGATGTTTCATAATACGTTTTCAAGTATATGTACTGTACATGAGAAATAACAGTATTTATGAGCATTATTTGGTTTGTATCCAGCATTCGCCATCCGTTTCCTGGGAGAGGGTGTGGCATCATTATCTTTCTGAAATGTCCACTTTAGAAATATATTTACTTATATAATTGGTGACGTATAAAAAAGTTATGAAAGCAGAGATTATGTATGTTTGGTAGTAAATAGGGATTACTGTGAAAATACTTATGGAGGTTAAGATTACAAATATAAATATTATTTTTGCATATTCAGAGAATGATTATTAAGAGTGTGGACTTTTGTTCTAACAATATGTTGGTCATTAGCTTCTGTAGAGATGATAGTTTCATAGAAATGGTTAAAATGTATCACTATCCAGCATTAAAAAATGTTTTGCATGCCTCATTAGTACATGTGAATTTATTAAACTTGAAAAGAGTGCAATCTTCCATTTCTTTGAGCTGACTTTACAGTACTTCTCTTTTCCTTACCTAATGTATATTCCCTCTGTAATATTCAAAAATGTCCTTACAGTAAGGAAGTAAATAGAAGACCGTATGGGTGCCAAGATGGGAGACATTATTATTGCATATGGGCAAAGATGATGAAGACATAATGACTAGGGATGATCGAATACCTCAAATATTCGGATTCGCGAATATCCGACAAATAGGTTGCCGCTATGCGAATATTCAATGCGCAATGTAAGTCTATGTGAAGCCCAAATAGTTCCGAATAGTTATTATTCGTGTTTCCCATAGACTTACATTGAGCATTGAATATTCGCGAATAGTCGAATAGCGGCGACCTATTCGGCAAATATTCGCAAAGCCGAATATTTGAGGTATTCGATCTTCCCTAATAATTACACCATGAAGGGCAAATTCGGGAACATTATTACTTTATTTGAGCAATTAGGTGATAATCTTATGGTATAGGGCCAAATGTAAGATAATATCACTGTATGTGGGCCAGAATGGGGGCACTATAAATCTACAATGAGAGACATTAATAATAATTCCCATTGTTGCACATATATTATTAATACTTATTTTACAGAGCCACAATACGGGATGTGTTAAGTGCATTAAGATATGAAAAGGGGACACTGGTTCTCAATAGTGCAGGTTTTGTAACTATGTAACAATATTTTAGGCAATTCAATGGTATAGTCAAGTACACATTACCTATAACAGAGGATAAATATGAGGAAGATGTATATTAAAAAATAAAAAAAATCTTTAGACATGAGAGATAGGAAAAGATGGAATATTTCTTAAAATTAATACTTGTGTAGGAAAAGGAGCAAGGAGATGGGGCATATAGTTGTAAAATGTAAAATAAGACAGCAAAATAGCAATAGTACAATACATCCCTATAGGATGGTGTTCTATAAATTCTTTCAGAGACGGAAGATCTTCCCAAAATAGTCAATTTTCTGCATCTACCAGCTACGTCAGTGAGTAGAACTCCTACAAGAATCCTCATTTTTTGGATTCATGAAGGACAAGATCACACAGAGGAAGACGAGGAGGGGATGTCGGAGATATAACTACAGATCCTACAAAGATGCTGACTCGCTCACAGGTAGGAACACTGGCATAGTATACAATATCTTGTCTTACTGCCTTACTCCATAGGAGTCCCCTCCAGATGGGACTCCTATTTTGACCCACTTTTTCATTTAATACATTCTGAATAGACCAAGAACTGTACCATTTTTACAGGTCACTTAGACTTAAAGTCAACTTCTCTGGAAAGGATATTGATGATAGCTTGAATCAAACTTTTGATACCTATGTTGACCCTAAAGGGATTGATTCTTCGCCTACTCAATAATTTTATTCTCCCACACTGTAATTGCCTTCTTTTGGAAATACTTATTTCTTTGTTACAAAGGGATGTTCAAGAGTCATTAAAACACATTGAGTGGGGTAACATTTGAAAGTAAATCTCACATGTGAGGAGATGAGGGTAGTTACCAACCTAAAGGAGAACAAGAAATTGAATATCAAAACGGCTGATAAAAAAGGCTCTATAGTCATAATAGATAAATCATATTATGTATCAGAAATGTACTCCCAACTCAATAATATATCGACATGCGTTCTATTACAAATAATCTCACTAATAACATAACTAAGATAAAAATAATGGTGGATAATTACCAGCACTTTCTAAGTTCCTGTCCGGTAATACCAGTATTTTATACCCTCAAAAAGATTCATAAACATTTGACTGAACCACCAGGTTGCCCAATAATTGCCTCCACCAATTTTGCTGTTTTACCACTGGCAATTACTTTGGAAATAATACTCAAACCATTGATACGCACCACATATCACCACCTGTCACTCAAATAGTAATTAGGTCATTACTCCCAATGTCATTTGGGCACCATGGATACAGCATGTGTACCAGCATCGATCATTCAATGGGTATCCAGGTTGTGAGAGAATTCCTCAAAACGTACGCCACCCCATCACAAGGACAAAATAACTTTTTATTGTGTGATACATTGAAACTTATTCTCCCGAAAAACATCTTCATGTTTGAAGACCAGCTATTTTCACAGAGTGACGTACGGCAATGGGTTCTAGTGTGGAACCATCCTATACCAATATATTTATGGCCTATCTTAAGGAATCCATTTATAATTATCCTGCTTTTCAAAAACATGTAGTCATCTGGAGATGTATCAATTCTATTTTCTCATCTGGCATGGTTAATATTTTCACACACTTTTTTCAAGACACAAATCTGACTTTAAAAATACACCATGATAACACTATAAGCTTCTTGGACACTAGTCAATCTTTGAATAAATGAGGTCTTAAGTAGAGTTGAGCGCGGTTCGCGGTTCGAGGTTCTCCAGTTCGCGGCTCGAGTGATTTTGGGGCTGTTCTAGATCGAACTAGAACTCGAGCTTTTTTGCTAAAGCTCGATAGTTCTAGATACGTTCGAGAACGGTTCTAGCAGCAAAAAAAACAGCTAATTCCTAGCTGGCTTTCCGCTGTAATAGTGTAAGTCACTCTGTGACTCACACTATTATGACATTTCAGTGTATAGTGTGCGGGAACAGCGCATTCAGATCACTGCTGTATGAATAATGGCCATTTTTTTATTTTTTTCCTTGTCTTCCTTCCCTAAGCGCGCGCGTGTAGTGGGGTGGGCAAGCATGTCAGCCAATCCCAGACACACACACAGCTAAGTGGACTTTTAGTCAGAGAAGCAATAGCATGTGTGATAGGATGTCCATGTCACATGTCCCTGCATTATAAAACTGGACATTTTCCTCCAGCACGCCATTATCTGCCTTCTGCGTCCTTGGTGTCAGACATCACTGGCGCAGCTCCTATCGCCGATACTGCTGTATACGCTCCATACACAGCGCTGGACAGCTTAGGGATAGCACTTTCTATCAGTCCTTTTAAGGGCTCATACCGGCAGGGTCAGAGCCATAGGTGACAGAGTTTAAAACAGAGTTTAACAGCTACACAAGATGACAGCGTCTGTGTAGCTAAGGTCTGGGATTTCCTCGCTGCATTTCCCCATTAGGAGGGATAGAAAAGCAGGCTTCCTTTCCTCTACCCAGAGACCCACAACCCTGCCACTGTACCCTCCTGCCCTTTGCACACTCAAACTCATTGTTACTAAGCCATTATACTAGCAAACACTGAGTGAACCTAGTGGCATCCTAAACGTGGCTGTTGGACTGCTGTATTGCCCCAGTAGTGCAAAGATATTTACAGCACGTCTGCCTGCATTGCACACTCAAACTCATTGTTACTAAGCCATTATAATAGCAAACACTGAGTGAACTTAGTGGCATCCTAAACATGGCGATTGGACTTCTGTATAGTCCCACTAGTGCAAAGATATTTTCAGCACGTCTGCCTGCATTGCACATTCAAACTCATTGTTACTAAGCCATTATACTAGCAAACACTGAGTGAACTTAGTGGCATCCTAAACGTGGCTGTTGGACTGCTGTATTGCCCCAGTAGTGCAAAGATATTTGCAGCACGTCTGCCTGTATTGCACACTAAAACTCATTGTTACTAAGCCATTATACTAGCAAACACTGAGTGAACTTAGTGGCATTATAAAAGTGGCTGTTGGACTTCTGTATCGTCCCACTAGTGCAAAGATATTTGCAGCACCTCTGCCTGCATTGCACACTCAACCTCATTGTTATTTACTAAGACATTATAATACCAAAAATTGAGTAAACTTAGTGGCATAAAAGAAGTGGCTGTTGTACTCCATTAGTGCCCCACTGGTGCAAATCTATTTGCAGCACCTCTGCATGACACCCTCATGCACATTTTGCTACTCTAATTTTATAGCAAACTCAGGGAATTCCTTGCTGCAGTTGATCATTCGGAGGGATAGAAAGTGAGGCTTCCTTTAGCTTTTCCTTCTGTTCATTGACAGCATCTCCAAGTCCACAGCCGAAGAGCAATTTCTCCTCCACGTGTAAGTGTGGAGACGTAGCTAGTGCGCATGCGTGTGCCGATTTACCCCAGCTGCAGCCTAACTACAGTGTTTCGCCTAGTGAGTATGCTCAGCCTGACTGTGCCATTCCTGAGGCTAAGTCTTCATTTCGGGCTACAGCGCATGCTCCCACACTTAGTGTGAAAAGCCTCTTTGCACATGTACTTGCATTCCGTGCCGGGTCTAAGTCCTGTTTTGTGCCGAGACACCATGCTAAAGCTGATAGTCTTTTTTCAGAGACTCTATTTCATTCAACTGACCATGCTCAGGCACTTACTGCATCAGTGACTAGGTCCGGTAATGAACTCTTTGGCCCTGCCCCTGATGGGGGGGCCCATATAGACCACAGGGCATCAGGTGTCTTGACGATGTGACCAGGCCACTCCCAAATGGCTTGCAGAGGCCCGCCCCTATGACTTGTCACCTCATTATTGATGGTCAGACGATGACTGGTGAGGTGTTTGTGTCGTGGCAGCCATGAGGTCATTATTGAAGTTGCGGTTCCAAATAGGACGCTAGTTATGCCACTCATGACGTGTCACTCTGCTTTTGTCTCCAGGAGGTGCATTTTGGTCCACCCTGGTTTGGGGCGGACTCAGGTTATAAAACGGGCTGGAGCCAACAAGGAGGTGCGCAGTCTTCTATTATGCTCCGAAAGAGCACACCTCCATGTGTTGAACCCATTGCGGCTTTAGGCCAGAGGTAGGCAGGGATAGGACGTCGATGCAGGCCGCCACCACAGTTGGTAACGCAGAACGGTTAAGACCAGCTCCTGTCCTACAAGTCCTGCTTGTGCAGCCCAGTGGCATTAACAGGCCTGCTGCTGCTGATGCGCCTGCTGTCCACAGGTGTGGCCCCAATGCACACGGTCAGCGTACTGAATGGCCCCTGTGATGTTAACAGGGAGTTCCTGGGCTGGGTGGGCGTGTGGACCCTGTGACGCTAACAGGGTTCCCAGTCTCAAGATCCGAGTGGCGTCTAACTCGGTTCAGGCAACTATTAGTTTCATAGCCACACAGATCTGTATCCTCCACCTAATCTTCCAGTTGCCAACCTCTCCTTTTCCATCTGGGAGCACGGTGGACACTGACTGCTGATGGGGATATATACCTTTCTCTTTCTTTTCTTATTAATTTTCGTTATATAGCGGTAACATA